>NC_134483.1:424605945-424695945 GCF_040206685.1 Ascaphus truei | reverse complement strand
CACACACACAAATAAATACACACACACACAAATAAATACACACACACACACAAATAAATACACACACACACAAATAAATACACACACACACACAAATAAATACACACACACACACACACAGATGCAGATACACACACAGATACACACATTGGAGAGCAGTGGAGAGCAGAGGCAGCGACGGATGTGAGTGACTGGGGGGGAGGAGGGGGAGGAAAGGCATGCGATCCGTGCAGGCAGCTCCCTGCACACAGTCACTGGACAGGCAAATATACACCTCCCTCTCCCTCCCCCCCACCTTCTCCTATCACCCCCCTACCTTCTCCTATCACCCGGGGCAGAAGGGGACGGGACACCGCGCAGCCACAGGAGCCAGGAGCAGGAAGGCAGACACACACACTCACCGTGTGCTCTGCACAAAGTGGAAGCCCCGCCCCCGGCTTCCTCTGGCATGCAGCCAATCCCCTGTGGCCCGGCCGGCATGAAGCAGTGATGGTGGAGAGGGATAATCGGAGTGATGGTGGGGAGGCTAATCGCGGCGCCCCTCTAGGCATGCCACGGCGCACCAGGGCACCGCGGCACACAGATTGGGAAACACTTTTATAACCTATCACTAGCTACCGTGACAGGCTCTGTAATAAACTGGTGGCAGCGGTGGGATTGAATTGAACCTGTATTACAGTTTACTCCAGGACTCTGTAATACAGTTGGAACTCAGGTGAATTGCGAGTTCCTAAGGCTAAAGATATTGGACACACAGTGTATAACATATAACACAAGATATGGAACCACCTCACTTTTCCCCTACTTGTGAGAAGCATTGCCTCCAGAACCCAAGTGCCGGCCATCCGTGTGACTGGAGCCGGGCACCGAGACCGGAGGAATGTATCAAGTCCAAGCGGGAACCTGCAGCCGGTACAGCTGAGAGAGAGGCGGCGATCGGTGAGCACGAAACCCGGCAGGCTGAGCAAAGATCCACAGCAGCAGCTGCTGTAACCACCAAACCACCCGGAGAGCAGGGAATGGACCCAGCTCATGGACGGCAGAGACTTGCGGAGGGAGCGGGTGATCTCAGAGACCACGGGAGTCTTACAGCAGGAGAGGTATCGGCCGTTGCGGCAGCCAGTCCATTTTCCCTGGAAGAGCTTTCACTGATGTCTGCGTGGGGAGGGATGTGGTCCCAGGTGGAGCGGAACGAGCTCCAGAAGCTGGCGATGTCCCAACCTGCTTACCCACTCCCTGAGCCAGGCGCTCAAGCAACTCCGCTCTGGACTCAGCAGCTCCTTGCAGGGGGTAGTCCACCGGCAGCGGAGAAGCTCCAGAATGAGCCCGGTGCTCGAGCAACTCCGCCTTGGACTCAGCAGCCTCTTGCGGGGGGTAGTCCACCAGTGGCGGAGGAGCTATGGCAGAAGCAGCGGTGTTACCACTGCAACAAAGCGGGCCACATCAAAGCCCGATGCACGGACCGTGCGCGGTCAGGCAAAGAAGCCCCTCGGAGCCAGCGCTCACGAGCTGCGGAAAAGGTGACCCAGTTAGCGGCATCCTCCAATGGCTCCCGTCCTGCCGGGGCGACAACCCTTCACGGGACGTCCCCTGGAGAACCTGGCCGGGCTGCATCGGCAACAGCGGTTGAGAGCGGCGGCCATCCATCTGATCCTGGCAGAGAACAGTGGAGCGGCGGCCGGAGCCCATCTTTTCCGGTCATTCGCAGCGGTGCTCTGCAAGCGGTCGGCTTGCTGCAGCAAGGTGCTGTAATACCCCTGACCCGACCTGATATGGTCCGGCCAGTGGAAGTGCTCCCAGGACGCGGGATGCAGGTCGGCGGCGGTGGAGGAGAAGCCGCGATTCCGGCATGACGCCGGAGCCAATTTGATTTGGGGGGAGGGTCGGGGTGTGCGGGTGGTGGGTGGTGGGTGTTTTACATTGACGATCCTCAGCGATGACCGGAGCCCCACGATCTACGCCGGCGACCCTGTGCCGAAGCCGGTTGCGGCAGTCACCCGGAGCTCGCCCGTAGCGGCGGTGGCGGAAGAGCCGCGATTCCGGCAAAGTGCCGGAGCCCTTTCTGAGTGGGGGGAGGGACAGAGGTTGCGGGCGGGTGTTGTCTTACCTTGTTTGAATGGAGCCGTGTTTCTCCACGAGGACCTGGGACCCATGTCCTGCACCATTATCCCTGTGCCAAACCCGGGAGCTGTTGCGGCAGTTGCCCGTTGCTTCCCGGCCAAGATGACACTGGCGGTGGCCACTCCAGTCCCCCTGCAATCGGGACCTACGAGAGCGGCGGTCTCTGCAGGGACCAGCGAGGTAAGCAAGACCCAGTCACAGACTGACCCTGACTTATTTTTTCCCATAACTGTACCCTGTTATTCCCCTGTAAGAGTGACTGGTAGGTGGCAGGAGATAGGGTTACCAGGGGAGGGAAGGAAGGGCAGCTTGTAGGGCAGCTAGGCTTTCCCATTACCCTGGTGGAGCATCAAGGGGACTCTCAGTTAAGAGCCCCCCGGTTGCAGCCGTGCTATGGGCTGGAGGTATCAGGGGTTGTGGCAACGTTAGACCACCCCAGGGTTACCTACCAGCCAAGAGCTAAGGCGGTGCATCCGCACCAGCAACCCTGAGATTGTTTCCGGTAATGGGGTCACAGCTTCAGGGAGAGGGGCTAGCCCCGTTAGCACCCAGCTCTAGGGTAGGATTGCCTGGGAGAGGGTTGGGTGGGCCAGTTGGGGCCGGGGAGGGAAGGCAGCAAGTGATCCAGCTAGATTTCCCCATTACCCTGGCAGAACTTTAGGGGTTCTCTCGATTTAAAGCCCCACTGTTGTCGCCTGGCTATGGACTGGGGGTATCAGGGGCAGTGGCACAGTTAGACCACCCTCAGATTACTTGCCAGCCGGAGCCAAGGCAGGTGCTTCTGAACCAGTGCCCTTGGGCTCCTCTCCGGTAATGCGGAGGCAGTGTCAGGGAGCTGGCCTCACTCAGGTGTACTTAGTATCCAGGTAGGACTAGCCAGGGAGAAGCGGAGTGAGGGGAAGCTGCAGGTAGGTAGCCAGCACAAGGTCTCAGTAGGAGAAGAAGGGCTAGTGGTAGCCGTGGAGGGAAAGCAGCAGGAATGGCAGCTAGAATTCCCCATTACCCTGGCGGAGCCTCAGGGGGTCTCTCAGATCGGCAACCCCCTGTTGCAGCCTGGCTATGGGCTGGAGGTATCATGGGCAGTGGCAGGCTTGTGCCTCCCCAGGGATACCTGCCAGCCAAGAGCTATGGTGGTTGCATCCGAAGAGATGCCCCTGAGCTCATCCCTGGTAAGGGGGAGACAAGGTCAGGGAGGTACTTGCACTCAGGTAGTCCCTGTTTCTGGGTTAGGATTGCCTAGGGGGGAGCAGAGTGGAGGTGGGCTGCAGGGAGGTAGGCATCAGGAGTCATCAGCAGGGGCTGAGGTGCTGAGCCTAGGGGAGGCTAGCAAAGGAATGGAAGCAGGCACATGGTCTTTCTAAAGGTGCAGTTTATTGTGCCACCAAAGGTCCAACGTTTCGGCAAATAGATTGCCTTTATCAAGGAGAGGGCTACAGAACATACTAAACATACCACAATTTATACACAAATGGGTACTCACCCCCCCACGATCACTGATGCCATGCTCCTGGATGTCAACGCCCCCATCGTGACGTCAGAGCGCCAGCGCAACGTGGCGTGGTGACATCATGCGCCACCAGGGGAGGATCCCAGGGCTCCATGAGGAGACAGCCTCCCCAATGCCTGTAACAGGCTAAGATGGCTGTCCTGCAGGGAGCTGGAAACTCAGGGAGCTGCCCCCTCATTTGCAGCAGAGGCTCCCCTGATGACATCAGCGTGCCCTCACGGGGGGGGGGGGGCGCCCAGGCATCAGACTGCCCTGGAGTGGAAGAAAGACAGCCTGATGCCCAAGGAGGACTGAATGATCGTGCAGGGGTGAGAGCCCTTACATAAACAATCAAGTGTAATGAGACTACAATATATTAAAGAAAAAATAATTAAATAAAGTGTACAAATTAATTATATAACCACAGTGTCACCTAATGCAGTGTATAAAAAATGGTAGAGAACTGTATTTATGCTAGCAGCATTACGTATAGAATTAGAACCTGAAAGGATACATGATACATATAGATAGATGCATATACAGCAATCCTTAGAGGAGCATAGTGTACATAATGGGTCGCATGGGTTCATGGCAAGACGCACAGAGCCTTACAGAGTCCTTCCGCTACCTCCTGTTGAGAAAGCATTTGAAATTTTGTTGTTCATTAAGACCCCTGCCATTACTTGTCTGCAGTGTGTGGATCCAATAAGCCTCACACCTCAGTAAAAATGTTTCTCTATCAGGGTATCCTTGTCTTGGTGCTATGTGTTCAATCCCCATCACTCTGAGGGATGCCACATTGTGTCTGTGTTCAACACAGTGCTGTACCAGTACAGAAGGATCCGCACCCTTACGTATCACACTTTTGTGTTCAATGTATCTCACTTAAAGCATGCGTGTAGTCTTGTCTACATAGACAAGACCACATGGGCACCTGATAATATACACCACAAATGTAGATCTACATGTTATACGATTATGAATAGTGATTTTTTTACCACTATGTGGATGACAAAATACGTCCCCGGCAGTAAGACTGTTACACACCGAACAATTCATACACCGGAAGTTACCCTGTTTACCGCCTTCTAGGAAGTGGGGCTTATGGTAGTGGCCCTTATTGTCAGCATGTATCAAGTTGTCTGACAAGTTTCTCCCTCTCCTATAAGCGATCAAGGCGGGTGTCTGACAACTAGCTGCTAACACCTCATCATTCTGCAGCAGGTGCCAATGTTTCTTGATAGTAAATCTGACAAAATTACTGGCCCTATTGTATGTGGTGGACAATACAATGCGTTTCTCAATGGTGGCACAATAAACTGCACCTTTAGAAAGACCGTGTGCCTGCTTCCATTCCTTAGCTCGAGTTCTTCTCGGATGTCTGGACCTCCCTGGATACAGCGCACCGGCAGATAAGTACCCCCCTCCAGCACCTACCAGCGGTGTGCATGTGCTTCTACATATGACTGTATACCCAGGGGAGGCTAGGCAGGGAGGCACTGTAGAGCAGGGGGAGATAGGAGGTCAGTGGGGTGTCAGGCAGCTGGTAGAAGCTAGGGATCGGCTAGGAAGGCAGGATGTACCTTGTTCGGACTTGCCAGGAGCGACCCCCATGACAGATTCCCCAGGGTTCCGAGAGGTAGGGCTGTGGGGAGGTAGGCAGCCAGGAGCAGTAGCCAGAGCTAGGGGGTACAGCAGAGGGTTCTGTCCCCAGGGCAGCCAAGGGTAGCTACAGGGAGGAAGGGCAGCATAGTGGAGGGGAGAGGAGTGATGCTGGCCCTAGCAGCAGTGGTGGTAGCAGGTGCTTACTTCCTGGCCTTCAGTTTTGAGAGGGCAGGAGCAAAGCATCTGGGTACCAGGAACCCCAGTACAGGGTACTGGGGGATTGCGTTGTCCCAGGGGGCACAGGAGAGGATGGTAGTCAGCATCCTATGTGGTTTCTGGAATCCAGAAGTGATGCCACTCGGGGTGGGGACTGCCCTAGAGCCAGGGAGGAGAGGCAAGGGTATAGCGGAGCAGCTACAGGTGGGCACAGGGCCAGGTTCCCTAGAGGATAGTGACACAACTCTTTCCCAGACTTGGTTGACGGAGAAGCGATGGTCTGTGCTTGGTAGCTGGTCTCTCGCTGGTACAGAGACATGCCAGTCTCTGGGCAACATGCAGCCTGGTCTGCAGAGGTGCCCCTTCACAGTGGTCTTGGGTCACCAGGCACTGGGTGGGGGGCAGAGGGTGGCAATGGAGAATGCCCGGCGGCCACGTTGGAGCCCTGCTCAGCAGGATCTGGACTTCACAATCCAATGTAGCCAGGACAGTGTACTGGACAATGCCGGAGGACAATTTTGCCAGGCCAACCACTCAGAATTTAAAACCAGGGGAAAGGGAAAAGAGAGGGGGAAGGGAAAGGGATAAGGAAAGCTCCCGCATCAGCTGAAGTAGAGTGGGTAATGACTTGATAGTCAAAGATCATATACAGGTGCAAAAGGGGACAAGGGATAATGCAAACAAACAAACAAACAAACAAAAGATTCCCCCTTGAATGCACTCGGTTAGATCAATAAGTAATGATGAAGTATATTAAAATCCTTTTAATCATTAATAAAATAGTAGTTGTACAGAGGGGTGTGGGGCAAAAATCCAGGGAAACCCCCTAATGACATACCAAATAATCTCCCTAAATAATTAAATACGGAAGGAGGCTGAAAGATTCACTGCATCCAATCACATCGGTATAATTGCCACAGTATACATTAATGAATTCCTACAGGACAAAGTGCTAACCTATGGTAAGGCTGCACTTTTATCTAAAAAATCACCAGTCTCTAATGAAATAAGGCTGCTGATGCTAAATCTGGAGGAAATGGATACCATGGCAGTAATGTAAAGTACCAAAACAGGCTGACTGTAATAATTAGCCTGTCAAACCTATTGTGATGATGTAGATCAAAAGACAGTGTGAATATCACACTACAGACACAGTCAGATCAGTATGTATGGTTAGCATAATAAAATGGAGAAAAAACACCTAGCAAAAATATATAGCCCTGGAGAGGGCTAGCACAAAATGTGCATATGTAGTGCCCTGAGGCACGGTTCGCCGACCGTATCAAGTTATTGCCTCATAAACAAAAAACTATATAAACACTCGCTTTTGTATGAAAAGAAATGTATGAGATAGCAACATATATCAAAGGAATAGCTAGTGTCCTCCATTAAACTGAAACACTAAGTATGAGTCTCACAGGGAGTATATATACTTGTGGTAAACAGGAAAATAGCATCAAATACCAATCCTAGTTAGTCAAAATCAGACTCAGGTGCAGCAGTTGAAATCAACACACTGCCGCGCCACACACATATATACAAAAGTCGCGATATGTAGCAACTGCATGGTAAAAGACTTACAGACATAGAGACACTTTAAATCATGAGTACCCCCTCGCAGAGCAAAATAGCATAATGTCAGCATAAAAAGCTATAAAAGCGGTACACTTAGCTTCATTTCAGGTGTATCAAATGCTGAGTTATGCTGCCCAAAGGAGTTGGGGGACGGGGGACTGCAACAGCGGAGCAGCAGTATTATACCTGGAGAAGCTGGAGTCGCTGGAGCGCGTGTCAGTGTGGTCCGTGCTGTAGGGTGACGTCATGCCGTATGGTCACCTGACGTACGTTTCGCGCGTGTTCACGCTTTCTCAAAGGTCCTTTAATAAAGTGCGAACACGTGCGAAACGTACGTCAGGTGACCATACGGCGTGACGTCGCTAGGCCAATTGCCCTGACGTTCCCCTGACGAAGTGACCACGAGTCACGAAACGCGTAGGGAGGAGGAGCTTAGTTCTGTGAGCCGTCCAGGCACCCGTAGTTCCAGACGCGAGGAGAGTTTCCTGCATCATTGACGTCACACGCATGCCGATAGCGGGTCTGCGGTCAGTGATCCTCTCCGTCGCGCCACGTGGAGCTTCCAAGTTGCGGACGGCATCCGTGAGTGTCCCATCATACCCCCTGACAATGTGAGTGTGGGTTTTAATGTTTTTAATAATCTATTAAAAGTTGTTTCGTTCTACACCATATCTGTGTCCAATCCCTATTTTCATATTCGTGGGGGTGCTGCACCGGTTTCACCACCGCTACCACCACTGACTGAGAAGCACTCCGTTAAGCCATTCCACGAGGGGTCCGTGAGAAGAGCCGAGGAGAAGGGGAGCCATCACAGATTCTCTCCACTGCACGTGCAGGCGCTGCCTATGTGAGTAATATTCTTCTTACCGTAAGATAGGGATTGATTGTCCAACTACGCTGCGCAATCAGGTGTCCCTTGTCATCTGTTATTTCAGAAGCAGCCAAACATCCCTGACAAGAACATCCTCCCATCCGGAACATTATCCTTATAAGCCCTTATCCGTCCCAAGGAACCTTTATATAAAGACTGCCTCTAGATCACGGTATATTGGACTAACCAGCGCCGGGGACTTTTATTTTTATTTTTGTTTGTGTGATTTCTGTACCGGATTTGGAAAAGTCTGTTTTATATTGTCCCCTAGGCTGCTAATTCATCACAATATCATCACACTGATATCACTCTGTTTTCACTTGTATTGCACTAATTTTAGAATCAATCAATTGTAATATATTGCACTATAATCACTAATTAGTGTAGGTCAGCGCTTCCAGAGGGTTAAAATTGTTTGTTTGCCCATACGGCGTGACGTCACCCTACAGCACGGACCACACTGACACGCACTCCAGCGACTCCAGCTGCTCCAGCTATACTACTGCTGCTCCGCTGTTGCAGTCCCCCATCCCCCCACTCCTTTAGGCAGCATAACTCAGCATTTGATACACCTGAAATGAAGCTAAGTGTACCGCTTTTATAGCTTTTTATGCTGACATTATGCTATTTTGCTCTGCGAGGGGGTACTCATGATTTAAAGTGTCTCTATGTCTGTAAGTCTTTTACCATGCAGTTGCTACATATCGAGACTTTTGTATATATGTGTGTGGCGCGGCAGTGTGTTGATTTCAACTGCTGCACTATGAGTCTGATTTTGACTAACTAGGATTGGTATTTGATGCTATTTTCCTGTTTACCACAAGTATATATACTCCCTGTGAGACTCATACTTAGTGTTTCAGTTTAATGGAGGACACTAGCTATTCCTTTGATATATGTTGCTATCTCATACATTTCTTTTCATACAAAAGCGAGTGTATATATAGTTTTTTGTTTATGAGGCTATAACTTGATACGGTCGGTGAACCGTGCCTCAGGGCACTACATATGCACATTTTGTGCTAGCCCTCTCCAGGACAATATATTTTTGCTAGGTGTTTTTTCTCCATTTTATTATGCTAACCATACATACTGATCTGACTGTGTCTGTAGTGTGATATTCACGCTGTCTTTTGATCTACATCATCACAATAGGTTTGACAGGCTAATTACAGTCAGCCTGTTTTGGTACTTTATATTACTGCCATGGTATCCATTTCCTCCAGATTTAGCATCAGCAGCCTTATTTCATTAGAGACTGGTGATTTTTTAGATAAAAGTGCAGCCTTACCATAGGTTAGCACTTTGTCCTGTAGGAATTCATTAATGTATACTGTGGCAATTATACCGATGTGATTGGATGCAGTGACTCTTTCAGCCTCCTTCCGTATTTAATTATTTAGGAAGATTATTTGGTATGTCATTAGGGGGTGGCCCTGGATTTTTGCACCACACCCCTCTGTACAACTACTATTTTATTATTGATTAAAAGGATTTTAATATACTTCATCATTACTTATTGATCTATCCGAGTGCATTCAAGGGGGAATCTTTTGTTTGTTTGTTTGCATTATCCCTCAGAACTTATCAAGTGCTTCAAGGATGCCAGTAGTGTCCCAGTGCCAGGGTGGGCAGCTGGTCACAAGGCACCCATTCAGCAGGGGAGGTGTCATGGGAGAGGGGTTTTGGCCCGGTATTAAAAGGGTTACACCCCATTTGGCCACCCCATGATCTCACTTGGGAAGCAAGGGGTTAACTGGACTGCGGTCCAGTAATGTGTTTTTACCCTGCTTCAGTAACCAAATGTGTATTCCCCTTTAAATATGTATTGTTCCCATTCCAGTGTCTGCACCAACACATACACTGGGATTTATGCAGGAGGGAAAGGGTTAATGTTAATTAAGTGTTTATAGCCCTTTGTTCCACTTTCCCGCCTTTTCAGGCTCCATTTTGTAGCTCTCCATAGGTCGCAATTGCAGCCCAATGCAACCTTATGGAGATTCTGGCGATTTTGGGCCCGTTTCGGTAGAAGACCTGCAGGTGGCGCCCGAGAGGAGGAGCGGTGGTTCCCCATTGTAAGTCAATGGAGCCATTCATTTCAATGGGGATTCTTCGACGCCGACCTCTAGGAACGGGTTGGCAGCCATCCAAACCGCAGACCGCAAGAGCGGAAACATTATCTGAAAGAGAGCTTTGATCACACTGAGTTGAAGTTCAAACACAATTGGCGTGGGAAACTTAGGTTCTAGGGCACCCTGAAATAAAATTATTTTTGCCCCTAGACCCTAGGAAACCCCACACACGACCACCACCAGGTCCGGGGATGAAGGACCCCCGTAAAGGGTCGCGCTCGCCATGAGGGTCGCGCCATTGACTCTAATGGCGGAGCGGAGGTCCCATTGAATCCTATCGCGGCGCCGGCCATATTGATTCCAATGGGGGAAAGCCGCGTGGCTTTAAAACGGCTAAAACCGAAAGGGTAAAATGTGTTAGCCCATATCTCCGGTTCTGTGAGGACCAGAGGGCTGGGATTTTGGTTGCGTGTGATCACTGTTCCGGCATGACTGCATGGCCATTTCCAGCCCTCTCCGATCAACCAGACGGAGTATGGGCAAATGTGAATATTGTGGTTTTCCTATAGACTTCAATGGTGGAGTTGCTCCATTGAAAGCCTACTGCTGCGGCCAAGTTTATTCGAGCATTTGCCCATTCTTGGCCGCAGCAGTAGCCTGGCGCGCGCCCGAGGGTGACGGGCGCGCGCCGAAGCAGTGAAAGAGCGCCCTCCGATCGGGGCGCTCTCCCTACCGCTGCCGGGTCCGCCGGGTCCCCCGGAACCCCCTGCCGCCGTCCCGCGATCGCGGAACACCAGGGCTCCCTCAGGGAGCCCTGGACGTGCGTGCAGGGGGCGCAGGCTCCCGAAGACGCGTGACCGCACGTCTATGACGCGCGGCACGCCGAGGGGCGGCCACTAGCAAGCCGGGAAATCTCCCGGCTTGCGGATCTGGCCGCACTGCAATTAAGTGTGTCGGCAGTGTATAGCGGCAGAGCCCATTGACTTCAACGGGAGAGTGAAAAGCAGAGATTACCTTTAGCTATGGCGGAGAATCCTGCATTAAAGTTAATAGGGGATTTTAACTGTTTTTTTGTATCTCCGGTTCTGGGGTTTGTGGAAGGCTGAAACTTGGCCACTATTGCAAAGGTCTTCCGGCATGAGGACCTGGAAAATTTCAGCCCGCTCAGACCCACAGAACAGATTATTTTAATATGTGAATATATTAAAGAATGAATTGTATTTTGGGTCTGGTATAAAAACTCAGAGCCCATATGGTATGTTAATGCTCAGGGGGGGAGACAAGTGGTCTACAATAAACCCCTGATCAAAGGCGTCCCCACCGTGCTTGTGTATGCTAGCACAAAAGAAAGCAGGACGTGGGTACTTGATGATAAGTGTTGTGTTTCACACCCTGGGACAAAGGGTTTCCTGGCCAAAGCAGACATTCAGACGTCAGGCTTGTGGGAGGGGGGCTAGGGAAATAATCCCCTGATTAGAATAATATCCACCCAGGGGGCAGGTATTACGGTGCCCCTCAAGTGAGGTGGCAAGGAGGGATTGGGTGCAGATAATTGTTCTCCAATGACTTGCACTCAATGCCAGAGTATACAGTAGGAGTGGAACTCCATATAAACGAGTGTAAGCTCTATACTCAGTGTCTTTCGTGTCTCTTCATTATGTCTTCATCTGAACCTGTATTGCTAAATGAAGTGCCAATCCTGTATCCTGATGGCTTCATTTTCAACCCTTAAGTAAGTGCTAATTCTTGTCTGTTATTTGTATATCTTTAGTGTTCAACTTCTTTAAGGAATAAACTATATTTATTATATCTAAGTCGTGTTCAATTCAACCCAGATATTTTGGAGTGTATTACAGTATAACCTATCACTAGTACAATTATAAGCATGCACTAAAGTCTCTACGTGCTTACTCCATTCAGTCTTCTGTGAGCCTTTCAAGGAACCCAGCATGTCGAGCAGTGTTCGATTGAAATGTTCAGGCATAGCGTCCCCTTCCAGGTTGTACGGTGTAGTTTCGGGACTTGGTAATACTCAGTAACTTAAGCAATTCTTGTATAAGGTTACTTTCAAAGTCCTGACCTTGATCTGAATGCAATCGATTTGGCAATCCATAATGAAGGAAGTATTTCTCCCATAAGACTTTAGTCACAGTCACAGTCCATTGGTCTTTGGTAGGGAAAGCTTGAGCATATCTGGTATAGTGATCTGTGATCACCAGTACATTTCCGATACCCTGGGTGTCAGGTTCGATGCAAAGAAAATCCATACACACTAGATCCATAGGTCCTGAGCTCTTCAGATGGGCCATGGGTGCCGCCTGGTTGGGTAGTGTTTTCCTTTGTATACAACGGGTGCACTGTCTACAATGTATCTCCACAGATTCTCTCATTTTGGGCCAATAGAATCGATCACGAAGTAGCTCGAATGCTTTGCCAATGCCAAGATGACCATGGTCATCATGTAACGCCCGGAGTACCATGGTTTGCAGAATCTTAGGTAGACATAACTGCCGCCTGTCAGGATG
Organism: Ascaphus truei; assembly: GCF_040206685.1. Classification (NCBI taxonomy): domain Eukaryota; kingdom Metazoa; phylum Chordata; class Amphibia; order Anura; family Ascaphidae; genus Ascaphus; species Ascaphus truei. The sequence goes on along the minus strand of NC_134483.1, from coordinate 424,683,474 downwards.
GTTGTGATACGGTATTACCCTATACAATATACAGTTTTCCAGTTCAAATTTTTCCATCTCCTTCATTAGTAGGGCTACCAGTTCTTTAGGAGCTCGTTTAAGTATGGAAGGATTATTTTGTTGCAGCGCTTGACAAACTATTCCAACTACTGGATCCTGAATTTGATATTGCACCAAATCTTTCCAGGCAATAATCTTATCTGAATTGACATTCATTCCTTCTGGATGGCGGTATGCCCTCGGAATCGCTTTTGATTGACATCCTAATGAATCTGCTATCCTTAATTCAGAAAAAGCTAATCGATCATCTACCACTGCTGCTATGGAGCACAACGCCCGTATGCCAGGTCCCGGAATTTCCTCCCAAACTTTCTCATCTGGAATAGGGTTGAACCTTGGTCTTTGCGACAGAGCGTCCGCACCTATGTTCGTAGGCCCTGACTTATATTTAAGGTTGAATTAATAGTTTGACAGTGCCACTAACCAACGGTGGCCTGTAGCATCCAGCTTAGCAGAAGTGTTGATATAGGTCATAGGATTGTTATCAGTCCTAACCTCAAATTGAACGCCATACTACACTGGCGACACACTTTATTCGAGCTCGGCTAGTCCCACGAATTCGGGTATACCCGGGTGTATTGAGGTTTGTGACTGTTTTCTGCCCGAGTGCATTGAGGTATTTTCCAGGCAGGGATTGAAGCATTTTATTCCTGCTGGCTGCAATACTGCACAGTATATATATATATACTGCATTACAATTCATGAATTTATGCCATCTGGTAGACACGCGAAGCATTGCAGCCTATTAAATCCTAATCATTATCATTTAACAGATCAGCCGCCCGTCAGCCAGGCATGAACCCAGGCTGGGAAGGCAAACACAACGGGGCTTGTCAGAGGTGAGGAGCGGCGCATTCCAGGTATCTGCCAGGTACATACTGGGTATTTGCTCGAATAAAGTGTGTCGGTGCAGTAGTAGTCGTGCAACTTATCCACTATAGCCCACTTGAGGGCTAGAAACTCCAGTTTGGTGACTGGATAGTTTTGTTCACTTGGTGTCAGGCTTCGACTGGCATACGCCACTGGTCGGAGTCCAGTGTCATATTTCTGGTGTAACACTGCTTCCAAGCCATTGAAGCTAGCATCCACATGCAGAACATACGCTCGATCAGGATCTGCATACGCCAATACCGGAGCCTGGGTTAAATTTGTCTTCAGCCCTAGAAATGCCTGTTCACATGCAGTGGTCCACTTGTCCCCAAATGGGGCTTGAGCTGAAGTGGCTTTCTGTCCCGTGTCTTTGGGGTAGATTTTGAGGAGGTTGTTGAGAATTTTGGCTTTACCGAAATAGCCTTCCACAAATCTTCGGTAGTACCAGCAAAACCCCAGAAATTACCGTAATTCTTGGACGTTATTGGGTCTCGGCCAATTCACCACTGCTTCTATTTTCCCAGGGTCGGTAGCTATTCCTTCGGCCGACACAATTTGGCCCACATAAGTCACTGACGTGCGGCAGACCCGACACTTATTCATGGACAGCTTAAGCCCTTCGTTACTGAATCGATCCAGCACTTTCAACAGCCGGTCCTCATGTTTTTCCAGTGTCTTCCTGAACACTATGATGTCATCAAGGTACACCAAGCATTCCAGAGGATTCATATCCCCAATGGTCTTTTCCATCAGATGCTGAAAGGTGGCTGGAGCGCCACTCATCCCTTGAGGCATACGCGTAAACTGATAAAATCCCAAGGGGCTGATGAAAGCTGTCTTCTCTTGGTCTTCAGAGTTCATTGGCACCTGATAGTATCCTGACCTCAAGTCCAGCACACTAAACCACTTATTCCCGGATAGGGCGTTCAGGAGGTCTTCAATTCGCGGAAGGGTGTACTGATCGGGTACAGTACGGTTGTTCAAGGTTCTATAGTCCACACATAGGCGTACCGTCACATTCTTCTTGCGCACTACCACGATAGGCGATGAATAAGGACTACGTGATCCTCGGACAATACCGGCCTCCTCCATTTCGGTTAGCAGCGTCCTCACATCTTCCACATCCCTCGGAGCGATGCGACAAAATCGTTCTCGGAAGGGTGTTTTATCGTTAAGTCGGATGGTATGCTGGGCACTGCGGCTGCACCCCACATCCATATCACCGACGGAAAATACTTCACGTCGCTTTTCCAGCTTGGTCTGTAACCTTTTTTTCCAATCCTCTGTCAAGGGTGAATCTCCAAAATCAAACGCTAATTTAGGAGCCGCAGTGGAGACAGAAGCGGCCGGCGGCGTAGCTTCTGTCCTCCCTTCTGAAGTAAACAAGGTAAGTAAGGGAAACTGTGAATAGAAGGACAGAAAGAATCCCTTTAATGTGGCACTAGAAGAAATGCACCCTGATTAAAACTTAACTTTATTATAACTGATTAAAATAAATTGTCTGGAGAAACCACAAACATAAAACAAACAAACAAAATGTAATTAAAAGACGGAGAGGTGTGCTAGGGTGTTTATTGGAGGTGTAATTATATATAAATACCTCACTAATATTACTTAATAAACCCTAGAGGGTGGGTGATCTCTACACTAAGGTAAGTATAGGTATATATATCTGGACCCCTATGACCATAGCAATGGAAAGAGGTAAGGCAGGTGAATGTGCTTATGTGCTAGATTGGAAAGTGAGGCTGAATATACTGGTGACTGAGTTGAAGCAGCCACTGCACACCTTACTTAGTATACCAATATACACTTTTAATAAGCTCTATTATGACCAGTCTATTGTAAGACCAGCCACACTCACTGCCTATATATAATAGATCTACCCTGGAGTCTGAGTGCTCTTGCTGTCCACGGACGCAGTCTACGAAGCACTCAGACAGTGTTTCGCCAACACCTCACCGATGAGCCGACGTCACGTGATGGTGAAGTCAGACGTACCCTACGTACGTTTCACCGTAACTAGCTTCATCGTGGGCTGGTTCCAAGTGTTCTAACTGTGTTTTTATTGGTTCCCGTTGCTATAGCAGCAAATCTCAGGTTTCTCCTGATTGGGTACAGCCGCCGGCCTATCGCGTGGCTTAATGCACTGACGCTCCCCCCTGTGTATAGGGGAGGAGACTGTCTTCCTCTGTTATGCAAGCTCATTGTCTGATTGGCTGCTCGGAAGAACCCAACAACCAATCGCGCAGCTTAGTACATTGATACTTCTCCCCATATGCAGGGGCGGGAGCTGGTAGTGAATGAAGACAGCATCCTATTTACAAATATTGTTGCAGGGTATGTGTCATGCTCCTGAGCCGTACAATCTTTGCCAGATATAGGTCAGTAACTCCTGACTACTTTAAATGGTTGGTTGATAAAGTGCAGATGTGTTACCCATGATGTTGGTAAAAACTTGTATTTAAAGAGACTCATGTGGCTCCATACATGCATTACACACCGTGCTGCTTCTCAAGTTATCTACTGGTTCGTGTAGTGAGATAAGTATGTTTTAAATCAGATGTTACATGGCAAGGGTGTATGTGGGGTTAATAAAGCATAGATGAAATCCTGTGTGTTTCATTATTACCTACAGTAGAGGCAACTCTTATTCGAACAAAAACCAGTGGCAATTCCCCAAAAAACACAGGAAACACCCAGGTACATTCTGAATACATGCCTTAAACTTTCCTTAAACTAGCCCCAGCATTTCTGCATTGATTAATGGCCTATCAGATTAACAGCGGGGGTCCCTGGCAGTCCCATTCAAACTGAATTGGACTGCCAGGGATCCCTGCTGTGTTAATCCTATGGGTCGTTAGTCAATGCAGAAATGCCTTAAACGTGCCTCAAACTAGCCCAGAACATACCCAGCACATACCCAACACATACCCAGAATGTAACCCGGCTAGTTTATGGCAAATGTTAGAATAAACGTTGCCTCTACTGTACTAGGAAAAATGTCTCCAAGAAACCTTATCAAAGGAAGTAGGATAAATATTACACAGCTAATGCTTATGTGATAGGAACCTCATAGATGAGTGATGTTGCATGTCAAGGGTATGTTTTGGGGTTAATAAAGCATGGATATGATTTGTGTATTTAATTTTTACCTACTAGGAAAATTATCTCCAAACCCTTATAAAGGGAAGTAGGATAAATATGGGTGATATTACACAACTAATGTTCTTATCTTGTTAACTACATGAATGGGTAACTACATATAGGGTACCCATCCAGAGGGGAAAGAGCTATCCTTGCAAGTTCGAAAAATGCAGGATATTACTCATAGAAATGGGGTATATAGAAACCCCTCATTTAATCCTCCTGGAGTCAGGGTGGATAATGTAAAAATCCATCTGGATTCCTTTTGGAGGAGTTTTTTTATTCCAGTCTCCCCCTCTGTTGGTGGTAATAACCCTGTCAATACCCTGGAATGCCAATGAGTTGACATCACCCTGGTGATGCTCTCTCACGTGCCTTGATACTGGGGTGTCTGCACTGTTTTTAATAGAGCTGATGTGCTCTAGCATACGGTGGCGGAATTCCCTGCCTGTTTTTCCTACGTATTGTAGGTTGCAGCAGCATGTAATCAGATACACAATTTTCATTGATTTGCAATTGAAAAAGCCCCGTGTGGTGTACTCTTTACCATTACTCGTATGGTTTTGCTTGTTCTTATATACTGACATGCCTTGCATGAAACACATTTATATGTTCCCTGTGGTCTAGATGGAAGCCATGTTAGTGGGGAGACGTTCTTAGGTTTGACAAAATGGCTGTGGACCAATGTGTCCTTCAAATTTCTTGCTTGTCTTCTTACCATAGTTGGTTCATTATTCAAAACCTCATTGAGATCTGGGTCTTGGAGTAGTATATGCCAATACTTAGAGTAAATACTTTTGATACTCCTCCATTGTGCATTGTAGGTGCCTATGAAGCGAACAAGTTTCTTCTCCTCTGGTTTTTCTTTTACATGCAGGAGTGACTCTCTCAATGTAACGAGCACCCTGTGGTATGCCTTTTTAATAACTTTATGGCTATACCCCCGGTGTAGGAACTTTTGGCGCATAGCCTCTGCATGTAGTTTGAAATCAGCTATCTCAGAGCAGTTCCTCCTTATACGTAGGAATTGTCCTGTCGGTATTCCCTTAATAAGGGAAACAGAATGATGGCTATCTGCTCTGAGATAGCTGTTGGTGGCAGTTTTTTTGGTGTGAGTACAGGTTGTGATTACTCCCTCACTGCTGATGCTGATACATAGGTTTAGGAATACAATACTTTTCTTGCTGATCTCATGTGTGAGTCTCAGATTGTGTGTATTGGTGTTAAGGATTTCCACAAACTTATTGAGTGAAGTCTAGCTCCCTTTCCATAGTATACACACATCGTCAATATAGCGTAACCAAAGTATGATGTTATCTGTGTACTCCTGTAGTGTATCACTTAAGATTATGTGTTTGTCCCACCACCCCAGGTACAGGTTCGCATATGTGGGCGGCACACGTTGTCCCCATGGCGATACCCTGTACCTGGAGATAAATCTTATCATTGAACAAGAAATAATTGTGTGTTAACACAAAGTTCAAGAGGTCACAAATAAACTGGTTGGGATTTGTGTGTAGTGTGCCCCTGGTACGTAGAAAATATGATGTAGCTTGTACACCAACCTGATGTTGTATGCTGGTGTACAATGATTCTACGTCCAGGCTGCACAAGAGGGTGTCCTTTTCGACAGTTACACCCTCTAATCTACTTAGCACATCTTGGGTATCTCTTACATAGGATGGGAGGGTTAGGACAAAGGGTCTAAGGACCTTGTCAAGGTACACACTTGGTCCTTCTGTGATATTCCCTCTCCCGGATACGATAGGTCGTCCGGGGGATGGGATCTATTTTTGTGTACCTTGGGGATTGTATAAAAGGTCGCTATTTGAGGTGTCCTGTTGAACATAAATTGATGTTCGTTTTTGGATATTAATTGATTTTCTAGACCCCTATCCAGAATTAATTTTAATTCAGTCTGAAACTGGACAGTAGGGTCCTTATCGAGAACACGATAACAGGAGACATCACTTAATAACCTCATATTTTCTTTGATATAATTGTCGGTTTCCATCAGGACGATTTTGCCCCCTTTGTCAGAGGGTTTTATCGTTATGCTGTGGTTTTCCGACAGTTCTTTCAAAGCTGTCCTTTCCTGCTGACTCATATTCCCATCGTTTATGGTGTTATGTATTTTACTCAGATCTTGTATGATCAGTTTGACGAAAGTATCGACATTACTATTCCCATACATTCCTGGTGTAAATGTACTGGATGGTCTTAATTGTGTGTATGGTCCCATCCCTGGTGTAATGTCACCCTCTTCCCATAGGTTTAGGAGTGTGTCATAGCAGGCTGCATCCAGATCACTTGGATCTTCCATTCCCGCTTGTATGGCTTGATTAAGCTTAAACCTTTTAAAATGTTTGTGTAATAGATTTTATCTTGCAAATAAATGAGTGTCCTTAGAGGTTTCAAATAGATCCATATTGGCAGTGGGGTAGTAGGAGAGGCACTTTCTTAGGACTTTAATGTGGGAATCAGTAAGGGTAAATGGGCTGAGGTTAATGATAAAGTTATCATTCATCAACTGATTTAATGATAGCCCCCTCTGTTGAAACCCCATTGCCTTCTGTTCTTTTGCCCTCTTCTTCTTCCCCCCTTGCCCCTCCTCATTCTCTTAAATATAGGTCTGGAGGGCCTGGTAAGGGTTCCTGCCCTAAAAAAGAGGTGGAGGGGGTAGTGTTGGAAGATTCTTGTGCCTTTTTAGATCTAGTAGTAATTTGTGTTTTTGTGTATTCCTTTTGATGTTATTTGGGTTGGGATGAACTGTCTGTATCAGAGGAGTTCCAATCAGTTGAATTGTCACTCGGAACATTAGTTTGTTCTAGAGTTTGTGGTTTCTTGTTATGATATTAAAAGATTTTTCCCTCCTGGAAGTCTTTTGTATCCCTCATGAGTTTTTTATGTTTTCTGTTTTTTAACTCTTGGGTATACCTGTCAATAGTCTTTTCTAATTGGACTTCATATTCATCGAACTTGTCGTTCGTGTTCCACTTAGTGACCTCTGCTTTAAGTTTGCTGAGGTCACTTTTAACTACGTCAAGTTTCACAATTTCATACTTCACAGTCAAATTCATTAAGTCATGGGAACATTTTAGTAATATTTTCTCCCATTCTGATATAAATTCTCCCTCTGGACACATGTAAGAGGGGACTACCTCTGGGCGTAGACCTCTGGGTACTAATTTGGATGATATATATTTCTCCAAACTTTTGATATCCCACCAGAGTCTAGCTTATTGTTTAAAAGCTTTCTCTAGGGTTCTGAAATAATCTTTGATACCTGGAAGTTCAGTGGTTTCTGATTTTTCCGTTTCCAGGTCAAATAGAGTTTCAGACTCCTTTAGCCATGAGCTGAAATTTATATCTGTGGTAATGAAACCTGACATAGTGTTGATGCGAGCTAGAGTAAAACGAACGGAGCTAAAGGGCTCCAACAAAGGGTTAACAGAAAAGAAGGTCTGCACGCAGTTGGAAGCTGCAGAATTAACTCTGCTCAATCAAAGGAGGGAATTGATCCAGACAATTGCTGAAATGGTGGTGCTCACAGGGAATAAATGCACAGTGAATAGAAAGACAGAAAGAATCCCTTTAGTGTGGCACTAGAAGAAATGCACCCTGATTAAAACTTAACTTTATTATAACTGATTAAAATAAATTGTCTGGAGAAACCACAAACATAAAACAAACAAACAAAATGTAATTAAAAGACGGAGAGGTGTGCTAGGGTGTTTATTGGAGGTGTAATTATATATAAATACCTCACTAATATTACTTAATAAACCCTAGAGGGTGGGTGATCTCTACACTAAGGTAAGTATAGGTATATATATCTGGACCCCTATGAACATAGCAATGGAAAGAGGTAAGGCAGGTGAATGTGCTTATCTGCTAGATAGGAAAGTGTGGCTGAATATACTGGTGACTGAGTTGAAGCAGCCACTGCACACCTTACTTAGTCTACCAATATACACTTTTAATAAGCTCTATTATGACCAGTCTATTGTAAGACCAGCCACACTCACTGCCTATATATAATAGATCTACCCTGGAATCTGAGTGCTCTTGCTGCCCACGGACGCAGTCTACGAAGCACTCAGACAGTGTTTGGCCAACACCTCACCAATGAGCCGACGTCATGTGACGGTGACGTCAGACGTACCCTACGTACGTTTCACCGTAACTGGCTTCATCGGGGGCTGGTTCCAAGTGGTCTAGCTGTGTTTTTATTGGTTCCCGTTGCTATAGCAGCAAATCTCAGGTCTCTCCTGATTGGGTACAGCCGCCGGCCTATCGCGCGGCTTAATGCACTGACGCTCCCCCCTGTGTATAGGGGAGGAGACTGTCTTCCTCTGAACTGCCCTGCCATTGCAGCAGCTGATAAAACGGTGAAATCTCCAAAGGAGAAACGAAGGACTGTAAGGAAAAAAAACCCTGGAAGAGGCATATTGCCACTTGAGACTCGGTTCCACTGAGTGCCTGAACCTGCAGTGGAGCCAGACTGCTGTTAAGGAACTCCCTTGAAAGCAGCATCCTGCTGGATGAAAAGTGTATGAGGGATCCTGTGCCCCACAACCACCACAGAGGCTCCTGAAGAGAAAGCTGAGGACCAGATTCCCCTGTCTACAACCATGGAGTGGTAAACAAGTGTGATATACACTAAATGCTTATGAATTTTCTATTTGATGTACGCAGATTTTATACCCCTTTAATATTGTAATACATTTTTATTACTTGCTTCACTATTTGGCGTTGTGCGCTGTTTTCTTTTTGTTTCCATTTCTTAGAGTGTGTGGGGTGCTGAGCCACCCCCAATGTTTATAGCAGCAGACGCCCTTATCAACCACACGGTTATGATATAATTTATTATACAATCACTTATTCACTTGGTATTGTGGTTTATTTAGTATATTTATGGTTTAGTCACTGCACTTTATTTATTTATAAGTAGGAGTTAGATAGTAGCGCACAGTTTATTCTTGTTTTTTTACTTCCTCTGTTATGCAAGCTCATTGTCTGATTGGCTGCTCGGAAGAACCCAACAACCAATCGCGCAGCTTAGTACATTGATACTCCTCCCCATATGCAGGGGCGGGAGCTGGTAGTGAATGAAAACAGCATCCTACAAATATTTTTGCAGGGTATGTGTCATGCTCCTGAGCCGTACAACCTTTGCCAGATATAGGTCAGTGACTCCTGACTACTATAAATGGTTGGTTGATAAAGTGCAGATGTGTTACCCATGATGTTGGTAAAAACTTGTATTTAAAGAGACTCATGTGGCTCCATACATGCATTACACAACGTGCTGCTTCTCAAGTTACCTACTGGTTCGTGTAGTGAGAGAAGTATGTTTTAAATCAGATGTTACATGGCAAGGGTGTATGTTGGGTATATAAAGCATAGATGAAATCCTGTGTGTTTGATTATTACCTACTAGGAAAAATGTCTCCAAGAAAGCTTATCAAAGGAAGTAGGATAAATATTACACAGCTAATGCTTATGTGATAGGATCTTCATAGATGAGTGATGTTGCATATCAAGGGTATGTTTTGGGGTTAATAAAGCATGGATATGATTTGTGTATTTCATTTTTACCTACTTTGAAAATTATCTCCAAAACCCTTATAAAGGGAAGCAGGATAAATATGGGTGATATAACACAACTAATGTTCTTATCTTGTTAACCACATGAATGGGTAACTACATATAGGTTACCCCCACATATGCGAACCTGTACCTGGGGTGGTGGGAGAAACACACAATCTTAAATGATACACTACAGGAGTACACAGATAACATCATACTTTGGTTTGACGATGTGTGTATACTATGGAAAGGGAGCCAGACTTCACTCAATAAGTTTGTGGAAATCCTTAACACCAATACACACAATCTGAGACTCACACATGAGATCAGCAAGAAAAGTATTGTATTCCTAAACCTATGTATCAGCATCAGCAGTGAGGGAGTAATCACAACCTGTACTCACACCAAAAAAACTGCCACCAACAGCTATCTCAGAGCAGATAGTCATCATTCTGTTTCCCTTATTAAGGGAATACCGACAGGACAATTCCTACGTATAAGGAGGAACTGCTCTGAGATAGCTGATATCAAACTACATGCAGAGGCTATGCGCCAAAAGTTCCTACACCGGGGTATAGCCATAAAGTTATTAAAAATGCATACCACAGGGCGCTCGTTACATCGAGAGAGTCACTCCTGCATGTAAAAGAAAAACCAGAGTACAAGAAACTTGTTTGCTTCATAGGCACCTACAATGCACAATGGAAGAGTACCAAAAGTATTTACTCTAAGTATTGGCATATACTACTCCAAGACCCAGATCTCAATGAGGTTTTGAATAATGAACCAACTATGGTAAGCAGACGAACAAGAAATGTGAAGGACACATTGGTCCACAGCCATTTTGTCAAACCTAAGAATGTCTCCCCACTAACATGGCTTCCATCTAGACCACAGGGAACATATAAATGTGGTTCATGCAAGGCATGTCAGTATATAAGAACAAGCAAAACCCAAGCAAAATCCCAACCCAAACAACATCAAAATGAATACACAAAAACACAAATTACTACTAGATCTAAAAAGGCACAATAATCTTCCAACACTACCCCCTCCACCTCTTTTTTAGGGCAGGAACCCCTACCAGGCCCTCCAGACCTATATCTAAGAGAACGAGGAGGGGCCAAGGGGGGAAGAAGAATTGGGCAAAAGAACAGAAGGCAATGGGGTTTCAACAGAGGGGGTTATCATTAAATCAGTTGATGAATGATAACTTTATCATTAACCTCAGCCCATTTACCCTTACTGATTCCCACATTAAAGTCCTAAGAAAGGGCCTCTCTTACTCCCCCACTGCCAATATGGATCTATTTGAAACCGCTAAGGACACTCATTTATTTGCAAGAAAACTTCTATTACACAAACATTTTAAAAGGTTTAATCTTAATCAAGCCATACAAGCGGGAATGGAAGATCCAAGTGATCTGGATGCAGCCTGCTATGACACACTCCTAAACCTATGGGAAGAGGGTGACATTACACCAGGGATGGGACCATACACACAATTAAGACGATCCAGTACATTTACACCAGGAATGTATGGGAATAGTAATGTCGATACTTTCGTCAAACTGGTCATACAAGATCTGAGTAAAATACATAACACCATAAATGATGGGAATATGAGTCAGCAGGAAAGGACAGCTTTGAAAGAATTGTCGGAAAACCACAGCATAACGATAAAACCCTCTGACAAAGGGGGCAACATCGTCCTGATGGAAACCGACAATTATATCAAAGAAAATACGAGGTTATTAAGTGATGTCTCCTGTTATCGTGTTCTCGATAAGGACCCTACTGTTCAGTTTCAGACTGAATTAAAATCAATTCTGGATAGGGGTCTAGAAAATCAATTAATATCCAAAAACGAACATCAATTTATGTTCAACAGGACACCTCAAATAGCGACCTTTTATACAATCCCCAAGGTACACAAAAATAGATCCCATCCCCCCGGACGACCTATCGTATCCGGGATAAGGAATATCACAGAAGAACCAAGTGTGTACCTTGACAAGTTCCTTAGACCCTTTGTCCTAACCCTCCCATCCTATGTAAGAGATACCCAAGATGTGCTAAGTAGATTAGAGGGTGTAACTGTCGAAAAGGACACCCTCTTGTGCAGCCTGGACGTAGAATCATTGTACACCAGCATACAACATCAGGTTGGTGTACAAGCTACATCATATTTTCTACGTACCAGGGGCACACTACACACAAATCCCAACCAGTTTATTTGTGACCTCTTGAACTTTGTGTTAACACACAATTATTTCTTGTTCAATGATAAGGTTTATCTCCAGGTACAGGGTACCGCCATGGGGACAACGTGTGCCCCCACATATGCGAACCTGTACCTGGGGTGGTGGGACAAACACACAATCTTAAGTGATACACTACAGGAGTACACAGATAACATCATACTTTGGTTATGCTATATTGACGATGTGTCTATACTATGGAAAGGGAGCCAGACTTCACTCAATAAGTTTGTGGAAATCCTTAACACCAATACACACAATCTGAGACTCACACATGAGATCAGCAAGAAAAGTATTGTATTCCTAAACCTATGTATCAGCATCAGCAGAGAGGGAGTAATCACAACCTGTACTCACACCAAAAAAACTGCCACCAACAGCTATCTCAGAGCAGATAGCCATCATTCTGTTTCCCTTATTAAGGGATTACCGACAGGACAATTCCTACGTATAAGGAGGAACTGCTCTAAGATAGCTGATTTCAAACTAAATGCAGAGGCTATGCGCCAAAAGTTCCTACACCGGGGGTATAGCCATAAAGTTATTAAAAAGGCATACCACAGGGCGCTCGTTACATCGAGAGATTCACTCCTGCATGTAAAAGAAAAACCAGAGTACAAGAAACTTGTTCGCTTCATAGGCACCTACAATGCACAATGGAAGAGTACCAAAAGTATTTACTCTAAGTATTGGCATATACTACTCCAAGACCCAGATCTCAATGAGGTTTTGAATAATGAACCAACTATGGTAAGAAGACGAGCAAGAAATTTGAAGGACACATTGGTCCACAGCCATTTTGTCAAACCTAAGAACGTCTCCCCACTAACATGGCTTCCATCTAGACCACAGGGAACATATAAATGTGGTTCATGCAAGGCATGTCAGTATATAAGAACAAGCAAAACCTATACGAGTAATGGTAAAGAGTACACCACACGGGGCTTTTTCAATTGCAAATCAATGAAAATTGTGTATCTGATTACATGCTGCTGCAACCTACAATACGTAGGAAAAACAGGCAGGGAATTCTGCCGCCGTATCCTAGAGCACATCAGCTCTATAAAAAACAGTGCAGACACCCCAGTATCAAGGCACGTGAGAGAGCATCACCAGGGTGATGTCAACTCATTGGCATTCCAGGGTATTGACAGGGTTATTACCACCAACAGAGGGGGAGACTGGAATAAAAAAACTCCTCCAAAAGGAATCCAGATGGATTTTTACATTATCCACCCTGACTCCAGGAGGATTAAATGAGGGGTTTCTATATACCCCATTTCTATGAGTAATATCCTGCATTTTTCGAACTTGCAAGGATAGCTCTTTCCCCTCTGGATGGGTACCCTATATGTAGTTACCCATTCATGTGGTTAACAAGATAAGAACATTAGTTGTGTTATATCACCCATATTTATCCTGCTTCCCTTTATAAGGGTTTTGGAGATAATTTTCCTAGTAGATAAAAATGAAATACACAAATCATATCCATGCTTTATTAACCCCAAAACATACCCTTGATATGCAACATCACTCATCTATGAGGTTCCTATCACATAAGCATTAGCTGTGTAATATTTATCCTACTTCCTTTGATAAGGTTTCTTGGAGACATTTTTCCTAGTAGGTAATAATCAAACACACAGGATTTCATCTATGCTTTATCAACCCCACATACACCCTTGCCATGTAACATCTGATTTAAAACATACTTCTCTCACTACACGAACCAGTAGGTAACTTGAGAAGCAGCACGGTATGTAATGCATGTATGGAGCCACTTGAGTCTCTATAAATACAAGTTTTTATCAACATCATGGGTAACACATCTGCACTTTATCAACCAACCATTTATAGTAGTCAGGAGTTACTGACCTATATCTGGCAAAGGTTGTACGGCTCAGGAGCATGACACATACCCTGCAACAATATTTGTCAATAGGATGCTGTCTTCATTCACTACCAGCTCCCATCCCTGCATTTGGGGAGGAGTATCAATGTACTAAGCTGCGCGATTGGTTGTTGGGTTCTTCCGAGCAGTCAATCAGACAATGAGCTTGCATAACAGAGGAAGACAGTCTCCTCCCATATACACAGGGGGGAGCGTCAGTGCAATAAGCCGCGCGATAGGCCGGCGGCTGTACCCAATCAGGAGAGACCTGAGATTTGCTGCTATAGCAACGGGAACCAATAAAAACACAGCTAGACCACTTGGAACCAGCCCCCTATGAAGCCAGTTACATGAAGACGAACGTAGGGTAAGTCTGACTTCACCGTCACGTGACGTCGGCTCATCGGTGAGGTGTGGGCCAAACACTGTCTGAGTGCTTCGTAGACTGCGTCCGTGGGCAGCAAGAGCACTCAGATTCCAGGGTAGATCTATTATATATAGGCAGTGAGTGTGGCTGGTCTTACAATAGACTGGTCATAATAGAGCTTATTAAAAGTGTATATTGGTATACTAAGTAAGGTGTGCAGTGGCTGCTTCAACTCAGTCACCAGTATATTCAGCCTCACTTTCCTATCTAGCAGATAAGCACATTCACCTGCCTTACCTCTTTCCATTGCTATGGTCATAGGGGTCCAGATATATATACCTATACTTACCTTAGTGTAGAGATCACCCACCCTCTAGGGTTTATTAAGTAATATTAGTGAGGTATTTATATATAATTACACCTCCAATAAACACCCTAGCTCACCTCTCCGTCTTTTAATTACATTTTGTTTGTTTGTTTTATGTTTGTGGTTTCTCCAGACAATTTATTTTAATCAGTTATAATAAAGTTAAGTTTTAATCAGGGTGCATTTATTCTAGTGCCAAACTAAAGGGATTCTTTCTGTCCTTCTATTCACTGTGCATTTATTCCCTGTGAGCACCACCCTTTCAGCAATTGTCTGGATCAATTCCCTCCTTTGCTTGAGCAGAGTTAATTCTGCAGCTTCCAACAGTGTGCAGACCTTCTTTTCTGTTAAGTAAGGGAAACTCCCTTATTGTGTGCTTCAAATACTGGTGGTGCTGTGGAGTAATCAATGTCCTCATATTATGAGCAGTGTTCCAATCCCCTAATAACCATAATGATACAGTCTTGAACATACTGTACCAGGTATCCCAACACATAAATAAAGATGATGTGTGGTAGCGAGCTCCAACATGTCAGGGAAAAAAACCTTCTAACCTGTCCGGTCAGCTTCCACTTCGTTTGCATGTCCCTCTCTTGGCCGGTTTCCAAAGTCTCCCGTGGCTCCACGTATCCTCCACACTTTAGGACATCCTGTGTATGTAAAGTATACTTACACTACCGGCTTATTCCTCCGGTGTGTTGTCTCACATTATGAGCAGGGTTCCAATACCCTTCTGGAGTAACAGGATATATTCTGCCCAGCTGCTGCCCGTGATCAATGGGCATGGGATAGGGAGAAAGGTTCCTCACGTAGACCTGTGTTCTATGCGGAATTCTAAACGGCCACTCTTTCACTGAGGCCAACACCCTGTATCCAAACTGCTGGTCATCATCTGCAGTACTCTCCAGGGAGAATAGTCGGTCCTCCTTGCATCTTTCGGGGTAGCAACAAGCTGCAGTCATCATCCTTCCTTCCCCTGGGGGATTCTCAGTCAATCCATGCTCAATGTTGTACAACACCCCATGCTCTTCTTCGGCAGCGATCCTACAGCATGCCTCTTGTAACGCCGGGCACGTGGCTAGAGCCAGCAACGGTAGTTCACCCGCCTCCTGCAAGTACATACGGATCACGGCTTGTACTATGTCAGTATTAGTCCCCATGATTATAGGGGCACTGGGATGGTCTTGGGGTTCCGGGCACACTAACTTGCCAGTATTCAACTGTGGAATGTCCAGATGTACTCTCACCACTCCATCGATAGGGTAGTCTTCATGGCTTAGCCCTCTTAATCTCATGGAGTCTGCGGACAATAGGGGTAACCGGTGAAGGTGCTGATCATAGAAGGGTCGATATACAATGGTTTCTTGAGAACCAGTATCCAGTAGAGCAGATGCATAGATACCCTCAATAACGACCTTGACGATAGCCGGCGGCCCGATGCGGTTGCTCATCTGTGGTGGGGCCGACGCTTCATTAGCCTCCAGAGCAGTACCCTCGTTGGACACAAGGGCGGTTCCCATGGTCCGGGGGGTGCACAGCATGGATTTCGCAGGTCTGGACGCCATCCTCCGTTTTACAGGACAGTGGGAAGAGATATGTCCCATCTTGCTACAGCCGTAGCCCTGGATAACTGCTTATGGAACTGTTCCTGAAAGCAGGGGAAGATCTTCCCGAGGTGGAGCCTCCACGGTCAACCTCTTGTTCCTCAGGCTCCTCCTTCTCTTGACTCACTTCCCCAGCAGTCCCCACTCTAGCCTTTCCTTTCTTTGCTTCCTTGGGGGGAACCCCCATTTTCTTGGCCGGGTTCAAATCCCGACCCAACAGCACGGTCTCATGGGCCTGTACTCCGTCCATAAGTTTGTCAAAAGACAAGGCTTGACCCGGCACGAGGCATCCGCTGACTCTTACGGATACCGGATGTAACGAGAGAAGTCCCCTCAGAAGTTGTCTGGTTCACAGCCCGTCGGCATCAGCCTTCTGCACTACTTTCCTCCTCACCAGAGTCCAAAGATCCAAATGTAGACGCCTAAGAAAGTCAGATACCATTTCCCCTTCTTTCTTGGTCAGTGCATGGAATTTGGCCATCTGTGCGAATGCGTCCACCGGGGTCCCGTAGGCTTTGGTGAGTGCATGAAGTATCCCGTGCGTGTCTGCATCTGGATGGTCATCTCTGTAACAATGCACCATATGGGAGGCGGGCAGTCATAGGCATTCAATAATTCGCTGCCTTCTCACGGCGTCAGTGCAGGACCATTCAGGGAGTACCTGCTCAGCATGATCCAACCATTCCTCAAATCCTACCTCTCCCAAGGGCATCGGTTTGTCTCCGGAGAACGCCTTCAGCTTCTGGTACTGATGCGACTGGGTGGATTGATGTATAGCCTCCGCTAGCACAGGTATGGTCAGATCGTTAGGCGTGATATATCCTGCAGAAGGGCTATTTGTATCAAGTCTGGACATACTGCTCCTACTCAGAGAGGGCAGGATGGTGGAGGGGTGAAAGATACTCCTAGGCCCATGGCGGCTGGCCACATGGGGTTCAGACTGCTCTCAGGGGTACGGAATGGAGTAAACGTTACTGCACTTGACGGGCCAGGGTACTCCCTCTGTGGTGTGGACATGGCCAGTGGTTCGGCCATGCCCACCTGCACCAGCGAGCAATGGATGCCTGGAGCCTCAGGTAGGATTATATAGAGGGTACTGCTTCTGGGCATATGTCCCGTTCAGTGGCAAATAGTACTTTTCGCCAGGTTTGATCTGCATCATACTTATGGTCTATAACTCGGGCCGTGGCCAGGAACGGAAGTTTCCTCACTTGATCCTCTATGGTGCCCAAGGAGGTTGCTGCAGGAACATTCCCAACGGCAATGGCACAGGTCAGTGGAATATGGTTTTGTTGGGCACACTTGCGCACCTCGGTCTGTGAGGGCACAAACATGGCTTAACTGGATAGCACAATTTAATTTCTGAATGGGGCACCCCAGGTCTGAGATCTCAGCAGCGCCTCCAAATGTAGCCCTCTTTCCTGCTGATATAAAGAGACTACTAGTGCTGTATGTACCTGCTGGCTCAGCGAGATCTGGGCCTCCGCTAACCGGGAGCCTGGGGTAACAATATGTTCTTGGCAGCGCCTCCACTTACCCAGGATCCCCAATACGTAAGATTCCCCTAGGTAAGAATAATGATAACAATCTTCAACATTGTAACCTTTTACTAATATGTAACCGCAATATCTTAGCATACACTTATTAGGAATAACACACATATGGTACAGTACATGAATAGCTGATATTCAGTAAATATACACAAGTGGCCTGGCCACTCTCCTCATTGAGTAATGTCACTTCCCACCACCGCGTGCACCCCACACTATGTCCAATGTATAACTCAGTCCATTGGTCACTCAACCCAGTGTCCCCAAAGAACACCCCCCAAGGCGGGATCAGCGCCTGAAGGTACCGGTGTTGGTGCACTTATTAAATACCTTCCGGCTACTCCAGCAGCCGGTAACAGACTTCAAAAAGGATCCGCCGATCCAGCGTAGTTTCTCACGAGTTGGAAATGTCCAGCAGCTTGAGCCCAAACCACTGTTCACACACACAGCAGCTCAGGAAGAACATTGTGTCCCTCTCCTGTTGCTACAGTAAGGGAATAGAATGTATCTTTCTCTATGGCTTTCCCTGCAGAACCACAAGCTCAGGGTGACTCAGGGTCTGCACTGGGCCTGAGGGTAAATCTGGCCTACACAGGTGGGTCACTGAACCACTGCACACACGCAACCTCTCCCCTAGCTCCTCCGGTGCCCTCCGCTAGCGTGGTCTCTCCCCACCTTCCCTTTCCTGCCTGCCAGCAATCGCTGCATTCCTATTCGTTCCCTGGTGTCATGTGGCTCTGCTGAGGCTCATGGGAATTGTAGTTTTACTGAAGAGCCTCCTGGTGATTGGCCAGCCGTTCGCACGCTTACACTGCGCATGCGCCAACTCTCTCCATGCCTCAGGTCGCGCAGGGGTATTGCGCAATGTCCTAACAACATGGCGGCGCCCTGTGTTATCGGGCCGCCGTGGAACCTCCGGATACTCTCACAGCACCCCCCTGCAGCGGAGGTACAGAGGGAAAAACAGAACACCCCTACACTATTATACCTTATTTTTGTACAAACATTTTATTCTGGACCTCAATTAACTTTAGTTATACAAGAATGCTTGATCTCACTTTAATCAGGATATTTACATTTACACTTTAAGTTCACATTTGCCTTTATTGTGTATTCTTAGTGTTACAGTTGTCTTTAACATATGCTTTTTGTATTCTTTCACATATATCCATGGTTGCCTCATGTGGATCCCCCTGCACTGATGGAGAGATCACTGGGAAGAGACAGCCGCCCTGTATGTGGATCTCTCAGAAGGCTGCCTCGTATTATATATCTGTTGCAATGCAGCTCCGGTAGCCCATGACGACGGGGAAGCATTGATATCACATGGTCATCCCCAGTCAATTGGAATAGAGCAACGTCAGCATGATGATGTCAGAATCAGGAAGTATATCAAAGGACTTCGGTAGGACAGTGTTCCAGCACTCTGAAGACAGCAGGTCTCCAAGAGAGTCTTCACAAACACTTACGGAGTCTGCAGCTGCTATTCCCTTGGTCTGTATATGCTCAGTTATTTGTGGTCTGTGCACTGTTTGCTGATACTACATTTTGCAATTATACTCTGCAGGTGCTATTCCCTTGGTCTGTATATATTCAGCAAGTATATACTACAACACACATCACTGCGAAATGCTCAAAAAACTAGATTGGTCATCACTAGAGTCTTGGCGCAAAGTTCACCTTTCCTGTTTATCACCTGAGATCAGACTACAAAAGACTATTCATGGTCCCAAGGTTCAACAAAGTATCCGGCCGTTCCTGCTTCTCTTACCGTGCACCCCAAAACTGGAACAACCTACCAGAGACTCTCACATCCACCACCAGTTTAATTTCTTTCAAATCTAAGGCTGTCTCACATTTTAATCTGGTCTGTAACTGTTTCATTCGCCCATAATATATATTTTCTTTAACTGTGTATGCAATGTCTTGTATATAATGTATACCCTGTTCATTTATGTAACTGTATTTGTAACCATGTATTATTTGTCCTAACTCTGTGCCCAGGACATACTTGAAAACGAGAGGTAACTCTCAATGTATTACTTCCTGGTAAAATATTTTATAAATAAATAAATAAATAATATTCAGTACACTGTGTCCTGTGCATTGTTTGCTGATGCTGCATTTTACAATTATACTTTAGTGATCACTACCATGTAACTTTTGTTAGGTGGTCTGACTTTATGCTTTTCATTCCATTACTTTACAGTGGAAAGGATTATCCTTGATTACCACAGCGGGTGCTGTATTAACTTGGACTGTTGGATTGCACCCACTGTGTATTTATATCAGTATTTGTTGCTGGATAATCCTGGACTGTCCCTTGTACGTGCCCCCTGTTAGGATACATTTATCCTGGTTGCTCGTTGTTTTTGTGCATTTTTCTATAGGGAGATCTGTACAGGGAAAGGGAAGAACCATCAGACATTTTTGTGTCTCATGTGAAAGGCCTGAAGAAGGGGTTTGTACCCCGAAACGTTGCCGCCCTTCTCCCTGTCACTTTTATAGTTTTTGTCTCACCCTATCCCATCCCCCCCTTTTTTCTCCCATTATTATTTTTTGTTTGGATGCATTGTGGTTTTGTCTTTTTTACTTACATAACGTTTTTTTTTGTTGCTCATTAAACCTTTTTTTGGCATATTCGCTTCTTTTTTGATTCTTCTATGTGCTGGGAACATTGGATTCTTTTTTGATGTCTGTGAATGGTTTCTCTGGCTTTGCATCTGATTCCCATGCTGTGTTTTTAAAGCTGTGTTATCAGCAAGCATTAGCTTATATGGGCTCCATGTAAAAATGTTTTTTCAGACAAAAGGTGACACATTGTGAGCTCATTTGCATGACATTTCCCAGAATATCTTGCTGCAGTGGAATCACTGTATGCTGGGGATAATGGTGAAAGGCAGGGTTGCAGACCTGCCTAAGACATGTGAATGTGCTCACAAGTGATCTTTTTAATATAAATATATATATATATATATATATATATATATATATATATAAAAATATATATATATATATATATTTATATTAAAAAGATCACTTGTGAGCACATTCACATGTCTTATATATTTTATTTATATTATGACTTATTTCCACCTGAGCGCTCCATATTTCTGTGTTGTTCTTTTTGATATATATATATATATATATCAAAAAGAACAACACAGAAATATGGAGCGCTCAGGTGGAAATAAGTGATAATATAAATAAAATATATTATAACTAATATAATTACTTAATTAAAAATAGCAAACATTTAACTTAACTAAATATTACAACAAACCATAAAGTGATTGTGATAAAGGATAAGTCCAAAAAGAATGTTACACTTGTTGAAAAAATCCAGAGAGGTAAAAGTCCCAAAGAAGATCCAGTGATGTGTTGCAGCTTCAGATATAAGTGGTATAGCCAACCACTACGAATCTAAGAACAAAAAGCAAATAGAAGCGCAAGCTCCATAGCATGTAACTGTTTAAACAAATGAGTACATTTATTAAAAATTGCAGCCCAAAGAAAATGCACTTACAGGATTAAAAAAGCAACCATGCGTGGGAGAGATATCTCTGTGTGAAGACATCAACAGGGGTGGGAGAGTCCAAGATAGGCAAGGTGCACCTAATCAGCTCACAGCAGTAACCAGCTCCTGTCACAAGCTGGCGCCAGATCACTATAGCTCTCAGTGCCCCACGTCCTCTGCTCCTGCATAGAACAGTTACCAGCACTGAAATTCAGCTGACTGGAACACTAGGACGCCCAGGACTCTGCGTGCACGCACCCACACGTGATGACATCACCAGCTCTACGCATTTCGTCACGTTTATGTGACTTCATCAGCGGTGTCTAATTGGTCATTAACAGCCAATAAAATAGGCTGGATGATGTAGAGTTATTCTCATTCCTTGGTTACTGATTCACCACAAATCGGTTGTTTACAAGGTTGAATAAACATTAATAAATAATAAAACTTGACAATAAATCATAATAAATTGGATTGTTCACACCAAACACTAAGAATATCCCAACCAATTAATTAAATTAATTTAAACACTCCCTATGCATAAAATGCAAAAAAAGTATCCTACATTCATCAAATATGAAAAAATAACCAATTAAATTGGAACCTAAATCTATAAATGATTTTAACTAATATTTCCTATAACATCAACTCAAAATATAATACTATATAAATATATATAACTCCCTGTGTGTAGTGGGAACAATACAACACCAACAAACACTATAAATTAGTCATTTGACTTAATAACACAATTATAAAACAAAGGAAAACACATATAAATACATAAACAATCCTATACAGGGAAATAATAATTATATTTAATAAAAAATAATAATAATAATGAATTTGGATGCAATTGAAATAATTTAAAAAATTAAAAAATTCTATAATAATTAAAATCAATATAGATGGATCACTCTAATCTTGAGTATAAGCACCTATTTGAAACATAGAATTAATTATTCTAAAGGAAACTCTCCAAAGACAACAGAACCCTTCCTATTTAATAGTTCTGAATATCTAAGACAAGGGGAGAGATCAAAATTGTAACCTGAGCAGTTAGGCAAAGAACAGCAGACCAAGAACAGACTAAACCAGTGTGCTTGTGTCCAAGCACTCTTTCAAACCTTTGGGTGAGAGTGTATGGAGAGAATAAATCCAGAAGGATTCTCTCATACATAATGTCTTAAACCTATCCCCACCTAGTTTGGTTTGGGGGATACTCTCAATACCCATGATTCTAATCCCCCTAGGATCTTTTGAATGTACTTGAGCAAAGTGGCGTGGAACACTGTGTGCCAATACTCCCTTGCTGATGATCAATTAATCAAAGGCATTTGATTAGCAGCACCTGCCTGCTACTTAGCATATTAATTCCTATGGAAGCCGTAAGGGTGTACTTAGTTTTTCATACATGGCTTCTCCATTTTGGCTTTATTTTTGTTAAATAAATCATGACACAGTGTAATATATATTACCTAATTTTAGGACCTGCTAAGGAACAGATGATTGTTATTATGTCCTGATATGTAAAACCATAGAATACAAAGAGGGGGTAATTTCTTTTTCACACAACTGTATATATATATATATATATAGATACGCCCGAACACTAAAATACCATTTTATGCACTCGCATGCACTCACGTCTTAAGGTGTTATGGTTGGAAGTAATCTCGCGCCATCACATGGGTATTCCGAGGTATAAACCGTGTGATTTCATAAAATTATGGCCGCTGCATCTGTATGAGATATAGTCAAACCCCAACCCTGCAGCATGAATCCAGCCAGAGCTTCTTTGGAAAAGGTGATGCCTCTCTCTCTGCACTCACTTGTCACAGTAAAAGCTTGAACACTCTGCATACTGGATATGGGTATTGCACACCCTGTGTACTTCCAATATGTTCCCTCCGGCTACAGGCACTCCTCCAGTGGTGGTCCTCTCTCGTTACACCTCTGTGTGGGCTTGCGCTGCCCACGAGCAAGGCAGGACCCCGGTACTGAGGTGGGGAAGTATTGAACCACGCACCCACAGTAGCGGAAGCGTGCCTGGCAGGCGGCTAGTCAACATAGCCGGGTCTGGGTTGGAGAGAGTGGGTTAGTCCAGATACTTGCCAAGGTCTTGTGTTGGAGAGATTAGGATGGTCAAAGTCCGTATAGCCGAGGTCTGGGGTTGGAGAGGTCAGAATAGTAGTTGTCCGTGTAGCTGCAGTCAGGGTTGGAGAAATCGGCAGAGTCGAGGGTAAGCCGGGGCCAGTATCCACAGGAGTTCAAAGTACAAGCCGGACCAGTACACAAAGGGTTAACTGTAGAAAAAGCACAAAACAGGAAGCAAGTCACAACAGACATGGAAGCACAAGGCTACAACTAGTTATGCTCAGCAACATAAGACAGGAACTGCATGATATTTAAAGCACACAAGAACAAGTCACGAGTGGTGGAATGTGGACGTGAACTTCGCAGAGGCAAGGATTGGCTACAGAAGACAAGTGGGCTGGAAGTACTTGCCACCCAGCTGGGGAGCGGTGCACAATGTCACATGTGCGTGCCGCGCGCGAGAGAAGAGCAGCGCGTCTGAGGGGGCAGAGCTAAGCTCCATAGCATTCTAGAAGAGCTGCGCGTGCACACGTGCTCTGTAAGTAGAGTGGGGGTTCGCGCATGCACTGGGCCAGAGT
This sequence comes from Ascaphus truei, assembly GCF_040206685.1. Lineage (NCBI taxonomy): Eukaryota > Metazoa > Chordata > Amphibia > Anura > Ascaphidae > Ascaphus > Ascaphus truei. Next base: position 424,659,573 of record NC_134483.1, on the reverse strand, counting down.
AGAGGACTGTGGGACAACAGGTAAGGAAGGAACACATTGCAGAGGACGTGTTCCCCGATTTTTTACAGTACCCCCCTTTGAAGATTGGCCTCAGGACGATTCCCATAAGGCTTATGCGGAAACCTGGTGTGGAACCACCTTAACAAGCCAGGAGCATGGATCTGACGGAGAGGAACCCAAGAACGTTCCTCCGGTTCGAAGCCTTTCCAATGTATGAGAAATTGAACTCCTCCTCTGGAGTATCTGGAATCGATTATAATTGAATTTTGAATTCTTCTTGACCCTGTACTATGACAGGTGGAGGTTTAAGCGAGACATCAGGAAATTGTGAACTTTGAACAACCGTTTTTAACAATGAGACATGGAAGACTGCCAGGATTCTCATAGATTCAGGCAGTTGCAAGCGTTATGCCACAGGATTGACCTGTTTCAGAACTGTGAAAGGGCCCAGGAGTCTTGGGGCCAGTTTAAGTGTAGGTGTCTTCAGTCTTATGTTCTTAGATGAAAGCCACACTTTGTCTCCTGGCCTAAACTTGGGTGCCTGACGGCGATGGCAATCCGCCTGTGTCTTTTGTCTGAGAACTGCTTCCTGCGGGGTCTTTTGAATCTTCCTCCAATAATCTTGGAGCGAGTTTACTCTGGAATCTGCTGTTGTAACCCCAGAAGGATTGGAGGAGATAGGAATTCGAGCTGGATGGTATCCATAATTGATGAAAAATGGTGATTCTTGCGTAGACTCATTTCTGAGTGAGTTATGGGCAAATTCTGCCCATGGAAGTAGCTCCACAAAGTTGTCCTGTGCATCAGAAATAAAGCAACACAGATATTGCTCTAAAGACTGATTCGTTCTCTCGGTTTGACCATTGCTTGGGGGATGATACCCAGACACAAAAAGAAGATTGATCTCCAACCTTTGGGTAAATGCACGCCAAAATTTCCAGACGAACTGTGACCCTCGATCGGACACTATAGAGAGTGGAACTCCATGAATACGAAATATTTATTTAATGTAGACATCTGCTAGGGTGGAAGACTTAGGGAGACAAGTGAGGGGAATGAAATGAGCCTGCTTGGAAAATCTATCCACAATGACGAAAATCATATTCATCCCACAAGAAACAGGAAGCTCAACAATAAAGTCCATTGAGAGGTGGGTCCATGGTCAGTCTGGAATGGAGAGAGGACGGAGCAGACCAGACGGCTTATTGCGAGCAGACTTTTTTCGAGCACAGGTGGAACATGAATTGATGAATTCTTTGATATCCTTAAGCATATTAGGCCACCAAAATGTGCGTCTGATCAGATTGGAATATCTTTTAGTACCCGGGTGACCGGATGACTTAGAGGCATGACCACACTCAAGGATTTTCTGCTGAAATTGAGATACAGCATACAAACAACCATCCGGCACTTCCAAACCCTCGGGGATGAGCGTCTGTGTCTCCAATATCTTGTCTAGTACATCAAAAGAGTTTGCCGAGATGACATATTTGGTGGGAAGAGTGGTCTCAGGAATGTCTTCCAATCTGTCTTCACTGACAAATTGATGGGATAGGGCGTCGGCTTTTATATTCTTAGTATTTTAGAATGTAGGAAAAACAAGAAAAATGTTACCTAACGGTGCCAATGGTGTAAAAGACAATAATCAATGTGCATACAAACAAGTGAATAAATAATGTAAATTGATACCAAACTCAAAAGTCCTTAATTAAGTGATCGTAACAGGTAAGTCTCAAAATCCAATAATCAATTAATCCAGTGGATGGTTGGCTCATGGAATCCAGCACATAAAAGAGAAGGAAAATAAAAAGCATATAGTGTAATACTCTAACAATGAGTCTACTAAATGGCAAAGGGTAGGGGAATGGTTAGTTCCCTAGAAACAGAAATCAGCACGATAGTGAGATGAACAAATGTACATTTAAAAACAATAAAAACAGCTCCTCACGCTGGCAAACAAAAATTGGAATCCTACTTACTAGACCCAAGAAGGAAATGCCCAGTGAAATGTCCTAATTATGCAGGGAAAAGTGCTTCTCCCCGACAGCAGCTGTTCCCGGAGTCCTAGAAGAACGCTCTCCAGACCCGCTGGGGCATAAGGATCTTCCGGGATAACTGGCTGGGTGATCAGACAGCTCACTTCTCTTCTACTTGTTCGGGGGCTCCCAATCTCCCAGATGTCCATTTGCTTCTCTCGCGAGAAGCGGTGGTGTCGCAGGCACAAGACGGGTGTGACGTCACGTCACGGAAGGTCCCAAATGGCCATATGGGAAGAGTGCACGTAGATGCTACTCAGTTTGCGCACGTGTGGAAGTAGGGCAAACTCCACCCTATGCATTTCACGGATCCTTCTGCTTCCTCAGGGGTATATTGTATGAGAGTTAGATCCGGTTCAAGCTTTAAATAGTCCAATCAATAATCACATACAAACTAAACATGTGATTGTAACGAAAGTGTGGATAATCAGCGCATTAATAAAGGCAGTATGCTTGGCTGGTTACCCCAATTTCGGGGATTAAGGGGTTCATTTTATGTGCACTGAACATGTGTTATTTTTCCCTCTGCCCTTAATGTCCCCATTTTGCAGGATTATATGTGCCTGCAGTAGTGTATGCAATGGTAGACTGACATTCTTGGCTTTGGACACAAGATTCCGCTGCGCACTCTAAACCACAAGTTAATTGGTTAAGCGTGGCGCGGCCTCTTTGATCAATTGCAAGGTATAGGTATCCATTACTGAGACTGGAAGCCGTAACTGCAGAGTCAATTGAATCAAAGGCTTGCGGTTTCCAATCTCAAGTGGTGCGTGGATACAATGTATCTCCGTCCCGGTTAGTAACCGTTATTGGCGTGGGAACTAGGTCAATTGATGTGAGAACTCAGTCAAGTGATGTGGGAATCCCGTAACCGCAAGTCAATTGACGGGAGAAACTCATAGACCAGCATTGCCAGTCAAGGAGAAGCTATAACTCGGGAACGGAAAGGTTTAAAAACCTGAAATGTGGTGTGCTGTCCCAGAGTAACATCCCAAGCATATACATATAAAAATTATAAATGTGGGATAAGGGGAACACATATTTTTAGTAAAGTGGATTTTTGTGGCAGATTTAAAAGGACAGGCAGCATGCCTTTTTTCTATCTGTCTTTGATATTCAACTAGCTACCAAATGTTTTACATACATGAGCTGGGGGCTACTTCCTACTCAAACTTCGCAGACCCCCCGTTGAGGCCATCTGGGTCTGGGGAAGCTTTGCAGTTGAAAGATCCCAGAGCCGCAAAGTGTGAAATAGCCAGGATGGTTGCTCAATGAGATATCCTGGGCTTGTTCACACCTTGGAGGACAAACCCTAGACTGGAAGATGCCAGGTAAAGAGGGGTGTGAATCTATGGTAAGTAGCCAAGGTGGCAATGACGCAACAGGCGCTGTGTGAACAGGAAATCCCAGATTGTCCACTTTGCAAACTGTGGGCAATTCAGGGTTTTGTGAGTGGGAGAATTCCCACAAGAGGGATTGGGTGGGTATGTTGGAGATAGGCTCTCAACCCCTATATACATCTCCCCCGCAGCTATCCCCGTGGTCTTTTTGTTTTTCATTTTACAATGTGAGCGGATTTCCATCACGTTTCTAATAGCGAACAAGAGCACAATCCTGGATTGCAAAGAATCTTATCACATCGGAACCAAGAACAGAACGCTGCGTCAGGACTCTGTGATTGCTGGGGGTTATCTATAAGACCCCAACGGACCAGAAAAGACTTTGCACTCACTGAAAGATTGGGCTGGCAATTTGCGCCCTTGCAAAAGGACTACATTTTAAAGGACAATCTTCTGGTGCTTTGCACCTTTTTGGACATTATATCCCGTTTCTCTGTTTAGTAAGTGTTTTTATTAAGTGTATTCTAAGGTTGTCGTGTGTCTGTCTAGTAAGGAAATAAATGACAATTGTGTGCTCAATCTACTTCCCCAAAATATTAAATTGCTGATAAGTTCCGCCCATCATGACAGTGATATCACTTGAGAATTAATAAATGCTCATCTAAGAACACCTAAACTTGCTGAACTTCTAAATATATAATCCTATATTTAACCCTTGTATTCATATACATTATTAATTTGACCCTTACAGTACAACTTGCTATACACTTAATCATGTCAGTATATCTTCAATCATTCTATGATCATAGTCTTAATTAAACTAGCTCTCATCTCTACTTTAATAATATGACTATCTAAACACTTAATAGTGTTAGAATAACTTCATTATTCTATGATATGATAGAAAACACATATCATGAATTTATATTTATATATCAACTCTGCTCTCAAGAACTTGTTCAATTAGATGAAATATAGAATTAGTACTATTATTACTTAGGACCTATTCATATACAAATTCAGTGTTTCACAGTACATATATCATAATACATAATTAGTATAATGCATGAATATATCCATAAGGCATGGTATCATTCAAACCTCATTGTTTGTAATGTAATATTAATATATGGCTGCTATATAGTTACTAGAACTTGTGTTTATAAGATCATTTTAATTAAATATATTATTAACCCATAATTATCCATTGTGATCAAAATAGATTTTTATCAATAATTTGAATGGTATAAATTTATATATTCTAAATACTATCTATAAAAAATAATTGTTGGATTAACATTTCTATATGAATTTTAATAGATGTGTGGTATTCCACAATTGTTAATAAATTAATAGATTGCTTATAGCTCTCAATGTAAGATTAGATCACCAAAAGACATTGTGGACTATAAAGACAATATGTCTACTTAGTGGGGAGGGTGTCACTAATATAATCGAACCAAAATTTATAGTTTGACTCATAACTGAACTATACTGTTTATACTATTAAAGTTATCTGGAGATAAACTGCTGAAAGAGTAGGAGGAGTGAGAATATTCCCCAAACGTGAAAAAATAGGGGGAAAATACATTCTGGGAAAATGTTAACTACACTCACTCAATCCATACTCTAGCCTCTGGAGATTAGTCACCTAAAAACGGTACTATACTGAAATCTATATTAAGTTCTTTTGGGGACATAGTTTGCAATTCATATATCGAGAAAAGTTCCCTCCTTGCTAAATTTTTTATTCGATCACCACCTCTCCAGTTCTGCACAGAGGCTTCAATTGCCATACATTTAAGTCCTAATGGCTTTTGGTTGTGGTGATGTAAGAAATGATAAGACACGGTATGTGTCACCAGACCTTTTTTGATGTTATAGATGTGCTCGTAGAGTCTTCTCTTCAAAGTTCTAGATGTCATCCCTACGTACTGCAGGCTGCAGGGGCACACCAGAAAATATATAACAAATGTGATAGAACATCGAATAGTGTTTTTAATTTTGTGAACGTGGGACTATTCGATGTTCTAACACATTTGTTATATATTTGCTGAAGTGCCCCTGCGGCCTGCAGTACCGCACCCTGTGTCCCACAACTCGGGGTCAGCTGGCTGGTACTCACGATAGACTGTCCATGTCCGCCTGATGTTGCTGATTAGTGCCAGAGCATCCCTGTAGAACGCCGATACTGCGTGCTCCAGCCAATAGATAATGCAGAAAAACAGTGGAAATGGCGGTCACTGCTCTCTGAACTCAGGAATCAAACAAGTGCAGTATAGATAAAAATTATTTATTTACCCAAATGGAAAAAAGACATACACAGAGTATATAACTCTGACGCATTTCGTCTCGGTACGGAGACTTTATCAAAGAGTAAAATACACTTGCACAGGTGATCCTTAAATAGGTAAAGCTCTAATCTCGTTGGTTACAATATACAAGGTGTGTTGGACAATTTACACCTATTAAATCCCTTGATAATGAAAAGAACAGAAAAAGAACATGTGTATAATCTAAAACTAAGAATTCTATATAAATACAAATATAACCACTGTGAACAACCTACCATGAAAAAATAAATATAAAGTAATTATATAAATAAATAAATAGAAAAATGAAAACATGGAAAAAATAGATATAAGAAAAATATCACACTTATATGAATTATAATAACAGTAGAGATCAATGATAAATGACAAGTAATACAAATAAACTATAGTAGACAGCGAGGTCTCGCTGAATTGGCGACCCCCAGTCTAAAGAAGTGTCAGGGATGAAAAGGCCCAGAGACCCATAATTTATACACGGCCGGCATTCGTTGTATAACAGATGCCGGGCCATTGACACCTCTGGGCCAAATCTCAGACTCAGAGGCGCCAAGGTATGGGTGTATCCCAGGTATGCTAAGTGGCATGGGTGTCATACTGACCCATGCGCTTTTCCCACCGGAAAGCCTTTTTGCCCAGTCTTATGAAGTGTGATCAACACAGCCATTGGTGGGTTAAATTGTTCCCAGGAAGGGATTGGGTCCACATGTTAGAGATAGCCTTGGCCAGTCTATAACTGCGGCTCCCGATGTATCCATGGTAGTGTTCGTGATTTTTTAACATGATGTGAATACTCAAGACTTTGTTCCAGCACAGCGGCAACCGGTCCCGGAGAGAAGGGGTTAATAACATCGTAACTAAGGATTTGCCCCAAACTTCGGAATTCGTTAGCCCTGGTGACTCTTGGACGAATTCTAATGAATCTCTACGAAATTCTTTGAGGTGTTTGAGATATTAAAGTTCTCACAACGGGGATTGGGTGCACATGTTAAAGGTACCCCGGAATTGCCTATAACTGTGCCTACCAAGCTGTCCCCGGTGTGATTCCTTGATCCAGGATGTGACTACACTTTACAGTACTGAAGAAAATCCAGCACACCCTAATAATAGATACAAAGTCACTGGTATATAACCAATTTGAAAATTTAATCAGTGCACAAATAAGTCAAACAACTGACTACGCCACACTAGACAAACAGACAACATATAAGTAGGGCCATATATAGGATGTACAGGAGGATAAGGGATAAAGGAAAAGTAGGATGGGGCAACAAAGGGAAAGTGAGGTGAATGGTGGAAGGGGAACAAAGAAAACAAAAAAAGTGGGTCACAACGGGGGAATATAGGGGGGCAACGTTTCGGGACTTGTCCCTTCGTCAGGCCCGTTCCCCTCAGTCCCAAGGGGACAAGAGGGTACTTCCCTCACCCCAAACCCACAACAACAGAACTGACCCCAAGTAAAAACAATAGAAGACCCTCCACAAATTCTAAATAATATTCTGATTAGATACACATACAATATCCCTAAACTAATTGGCAAAATAAGTCCACAGTTTAACTTTCAAATAGATATATTCAGGGACAAACTACATGCAAACAGCTACAATGTATTAGTGAACTAGCAACAACACTTTTGTATGGATATATTCAGGGACAAAAATACATGCAAACAGCTACTATGTATTAGTAAACCAGCAACAACTGAGAACATCAGAGAGCAGCAAAGAGAGGAGGCAAATCAGGAGTAATGCAAACCAGACAGTCCTTAGTTAATAGGGCACACAGACCACGAGCCAGCTCCTCACTCTAGAGGGTGTTTGCCTCTGACTACACTTTACGCAAGACTTTGTTCCAGCACAGCAGCAGCCGTTCCAGAAGGAAAGGGGTTAATAACAACGCAAATAAGGATTTGCCCCAAACTTCGGAATTCGTTAGCCCTGGTGACTCTTGGACGAATTCTAACAAATCTCTACCAAATTCTTTGAGGTGGCTGAGATATTAGATCGGTAACTTGCAATCTGGCCACGGGACCTTTAAATCAAGACTGCATTTCTTGTGCTTTCAGACAAAGGACAATTTATTTTGTTCCCTTATCCCAGTAAGTGTTGTTTTAAGTGTATTCTGCAATTGTCGTGTGTTTGTCTATTAAGGAAATAAATCACAATTTATTTTGCAACTTGTTTTGGTCAATCGAGTACCCGGAAATATAAATGTGTTGATAAAGTTAATCAGAAAAAAGGGGATGCATCCGATGTCCTTTATATCCCACCAATATTAACTGGTTAATTGGGATAGTATGATTCTATAATTAACGACACGGATGCCTGATAGCGTTGATTTAATACATTTTTAATTCACATTACACATTACTTTGGTAATATATGTTTTAAGGAATTTATTAAAAGTTAACTTTTATATTCTGTTGGTGTGCATTTAAGTGAATTCTTTTAGGGGGCACATCCAATTTGTGTTCCCCCTTTCCCCTTTTTTCTGATTCACTTTTCAGTTCACAGTTTGCACCCACCATTTGATTACCTCACCTATGTACTCAATTACTTTATTCAATTAGTATGGTCCTGTGATCACTCCCTACCCTTTTGTTGTTTCCTTCTGTTGATAAAGTTAGTGTCCATCGTGACAGGCTTTTAAATAACTGGTGGCAGCGTGTGGGATACTGATTGAATCTATATTGCAGTTTCCTGCGGGGCTCTGTAATATAGTGAGGACCTCATAGCTTGCGAGCTCCTCAGACATTTAGCAACTGACACACACTTCTAAAGAGCACGAGAGAATGGGTTACTGACAGATGGGCGGTTGAAGGTACAACTGGAGAAGGATTTGGAGCATCATGAGGACCGCATGGTCCTACAAGAGGGGCAAGTCCCCGCAGCTGCTTTGGCGGCGGCCGCTATTCAGCCCAGAGTGCAGGAGGTCCCTCCAGCTCCGGGGCTGAAAGGACATGAGGAGAGTGCTAGTGACCCCCTAGTCATTGGTGGCTTGGCACCAGGGAGTGTGGACGTAGTAGCAGCTGCAGCTGCCGAGCGTGCAATCCCTGGGCTCACTGCACTTCTGGCTACATGGGGAACAGGTGTTAGCACTGTGGAGCGGGTACAGCTCCTGACAGCAGTGCTCGGAAGAACCCACAACTCCTACCTTGAAAATGGGGAAAAAGGACTTTCCCAGGCAGGTCATCACAGCTTCAGCAAGTTCATGAATGGCACAGATGACCTCGATGCGTTCCTGAACGACTTCGAGATGTAGTGTTCCCAGTTCCATGTTCCAAGAAGGGACTGGGTGGTCAGACTGCGACCACTGTTGTCTGGGAAAGCAAAATGGACAGTGATAGATATTCCACGTGTTGATACCGATGACTACGGTCATGTAAAGAGCAAGATGCTGACCCAGTATTGCCTGACCCCCGAATCTTACAGGGGCAAGTTCCGGATGGGGGGAGTACTCAAAGGGGATTCATAAGTACCTATGCCGGTTTTATGGCTTTACACAGGACTCAGTGGGTGGAGGGGAATTGGGTTACAAAATTCCATACCCTACTGGACTTGTTTTTCCAAGAGCAGTTGCTGCAGCAGCTTCCCATGGACATGAGGTGAGGGGTCTATGATCATAAACCTCCGACCTATGAGGATGCAGCGAAAATGGCAAATGAGTATGGGGCCAGCCGAGTTACAATGAAAGACCCAGTAGCGCCCAGAGGAGCAGGCCGCGTGGCCCAGGGCGCTAAAACTAACCCTCAATGTACCCACCAGCCTGCAGCAGCGAATAGCGCACCCAAGACTGCAGAGTTCATGCATGAGAGGCGGTGTTACTCTTTCAATAAGGTTGGGAATCTCAGGCCAGATTGTCCGGACCGGGATCGGTCCAAGGGACCCCATCAAGAGCAACGCTCACCAGATGTGAGGCCGGTCACCCATGTGTGACTTGCACACACAGAGGAGCCAACTAAAGCCATGGAAACAGCCCACAGAGGGATGACGAGCATGAAACTGCACTTGACACCTCAGGACCAGCAGCGGTGAGCAGAGGACATCAGGTTACTCCAATCGGGATGCAGCCCAATGATGTTCGGCAGAAGCAACTGCGGAAGGTGAACATCAGGGACTGGCTGGCGGATGGCTTGCTAGTCTCCGGTGCCACGTGACTCTGTTTCTGATATGGTGCGGCCAGAGGATTTGGCTCGGGGCACCGGGATGCAAGTGACCATGCCAGACGCAGGACCCCGGTCACTCCAGTTTGCCTGGGTCTTTTTGAACTAGGATGCTGGACATGGCATGAGGGAGGTGGGGGTTTTGCCTGGGTTAGATGCAGAGATCTTGTGTGGCAACGACCTAGGACACGTTACCTGCATTTATACAACTGAGCTTGCACCTGTTGCAGCGATCACCAGAAGCCAGTCAGCAAGGATCACAGCAGAACTAGCCCCTGTCCCCCTGCATTTGGGACCTATGGTTCCAGCAGTCTCTGCAGAGACCAGACAGGTAAGCCAGACTCTGTCGCTTTCTGACACGGACTTACTGTTCCCTGTACATGTTCCATCTCCCCCTGACTCAGATGTGACCGGGGGGTGGCCAGAGTTAGGTGCCCAGTTTAGGGATGCGTTGTGATCTGATCTCAGCTTGGAGGGCATGAGACTGCGGGCGTCCGAGTATAAGCCAAGCAAGGGGTCTGATTACTTCTTGTGGCACCGTGGACTCCTGTATAGAGAGCAAGGGACCACTGGGTTAGATGAGGTATGTATGGGGAAGAGACGGCTAGTGGTACCCCGGGAGTATAGGCAGCAGTTGTTGCGGGTAGACCACTCCATTCCACTAGCGGGGCATCAGGGTGTCGCTAGGACGCGAGCCCAGCTGTTGCAGCATTACTACTGGCCGGGGGCATCCAGTGAGATGGCAGAGTTCTGCCGATGCTGTGATGTCGGCATGCGAGTATGTAAGGCGGTTGACCATGTGAAGGCACCCCTGAACCCGTTAACGGTAATAGGGGAACCCTTTCAGTGGGTAGCTATGGACCTTGTGGGACCGCTCATGGTTCCCAGCTTGTCCGGGAAGCGCTACATCCTCACTGTGGTGGATTTTGCCACCCGGTACCCAGAAGCGGTAGCACTTGCCACTATTGATGCTAGGGCAGTAGCTAAGGCTCTGTTAGCCATTTTTTCTAGCGTAGTTTTCCCTAGTGAGATCCTAACCGATCAGGGGTCGCAATTCATGAGTGAATTGCTCCAGTGTCACTGGGATGGGTGAGGGGTGAAGCAACGGTGCACGACCCCTTACCACCCCCAAACCAATGGACTGTGTGAGAGGTTCAATGGCACCCTGAAGCAGATGCTTCAAACCTTTATAGAGGCAGAGGGAAAAGATTGGGAGACTCACATGCAGCACTTTCTGTTTGCATACCGAGAGGTACCGCAAGAATTTGCAGGCTTCTCTCTCTTTGAGCTTCTATATAGTCGCAGGGTACGAGGACCTCTGGACCTATTCCATGAGGGATGGGAAGGGGAGACTACCACTACTGATGCTTCGGTGCTTCAGTATGTGAAAGATCTCAGAGACCGGCTAGAGATGCTCATGGGGTTGGCACAGGACAACCTTAGGGCTGCTCAGACCAAGCAGAAGACTTGGTATGATCAGAATGCCCGTAGCAGAGAGTTCATCCCAGGACAGCAGGTACTTGTTATCAAGCCCCTTCGGGAGAACAAATTAATGGCTGCCTGTTTGGGACCGTATCTAGTACTCCGAAAGATGAATGAGTGCAACTAGGTTGTACAGGTAGATGCTGAAGCAGGAACGAATAAGACATATCATATAAACAAGCTCAAGAAGTATAAGCACCGAGTGTGACATCAGTGCTGGCCATTTGCAGCCCATTGATGGGGGATCCGGCGAGCAATGCTCTGCCTGATCTCATGGGGAAGGCTAGGCAGAGGGGTACAGTAGAGCAGGTTGAGATAGGGTCTCAGCTGAGTGTCAGGTAGAGACTAGAAGCCAGGGCTATGCTAGGGAAGTTTAGGGCTCTGTTCACAGATAAGCCAGACAAGACACACATTACAGATCACCCAGTGTTTACGGGGATCTGAGACCTCTGCATAAGCATGCTTACAGAGTGTCAGCAGGGATCAAGGGCAGTATAGAGAGGGAGGTAGAAGAGATGCTGGCCCTAGGGGTAATTGTACCATCTCAGAGCCCTTGGGCTTGTCCAGTAGTCCTGGTACCTAAGAAGGATGGGACCACCCGGTTCTGTGTGGACTACAGGCAGCTTAATGCGGGGATGGTGGAAAACGGAGACCAAAAAGCGCACCAGCACAAACGGAGCAGGAAGAACCCAGGACAAAAAATGATTAAAAGGGCACTTTAATGTGACAAAAGACCCATCCAACGCGTTTCGAACATCACAACGTTCTTTTTCAAGGATAAAACACAATGTGATAACATCCATTATATACCCTCTTACCTGTGGGCCGTTTCGCGCCAAAAATCGGAACCTGATGACATCATAACAGAGCCACTCAGTGCCGATCTAAGGGCAAAAGGAAGTACCAAAGGCAGTGTGGCCATCTTGGATGTGGGCAAACATAGGAACACAATAACAAAGCTTTATTGACCATTCCAGCAGAACAAAATACATTGCTGCTAACTGGACAAGCATATTTAAACGAAATAAAGCTATATTAAACTAAACTAATGCTTAATAAAGGGTACTATTATATCAAGAAAAAACATGAACAAGGTGGATTAAAAAACTAGCTGTGTTGCAACTAAGTTATATACAGAAAAAAAGTTAAAAATAAAAACTTCTAGACATGATTAAAAAAATGTGCAAGAAAAATAAATTTAAAGATATATTACACATATATACTGCATAACACAGATTGTGTACCTAAATCATTTGAACCAGGGAAATACAACCACTATAAAATATGAAGTATTATCCACAAGATACATCAAAGAACAATTTAAGCTTACATATTGGCATAATATTTGCATGATAAGGCATAGGTTCAAAGGTTATAATGATAAGAATATAATGTCCAATATAATGATAATTATCTTATTTAATCTGTATTACCAACTAATTACACCATAATACGTCTATCACAAAAATGTTTACAAAAAATGTGTTAGTTGCCAGTCAATGTTCAAGCCCATAAGGAAGCGCGTTTGGAGAGTGAAGATCCAATACGCCTCCCTACGGTCCAGAAGGTTGATATGATCACCTCCTCTAGATTTAGAAATAACTGATTCAATCCCCAAAAAGGAAAAATTATTAATTCCTCCCTGACCACATTCAGTGAAATGTTTTGAGACTGGATGATTAGTGTCTCTCAATTTTATGAGCCTTAAGTGCTCTAACATCCTGACCTTAAGGGCTATAGTCGTCCTCCCCACATACCTCTTGCCACAACCACATGTTATTAGATAAATCACAAATTGACTTTTACAATTTATAAAACTGTTAATCTTAAATTCCTTATTTGTTATATATTCACACCATGTGGCGGTGGCAAGGCAAACTGGAAAAAACTTTTGGCAGGCTTCATGTGTTTACATGCACTACAAGAGCCACATTTGAAGGACCCCTAGTGATAAAAGGTTTTTTGAGACCAGAAGATTTGAGTTCACTTGGTGAGACATGAGATCCAATTGTTCTCGCTCTACGATATACAAAAGTAGGACCAGAATCCACATATTTTTTAAGGACAGGGTCCATGGATAAGATATTCCAATGTTTTGAAATTATAGAGTTTACTTTTCCACTTTGTTTACTAAATTGTGAAATAAAAAGAGGACATTTGTTTTTTAATTCTGTCAGTCCATGTGAGTCCTGTTTAATACCAATTGTCTTAACATTGTTAGCAAGGCAAGAATCTCCAATTGGATGTGTGGGCAACAATGATGCTTTCTCTGTATGTAATGCATTTTCAAATGCAATTGCTAAATGTGATTTGGGGTATCCCCTTTCCAAAAATCTCCTTGTAAGTTCCTCAGACTGAGAAAGGAAACCACTCATAGTGGAACAATTCCTTCTCAGTCTGAGGAACTGTCCCCTTGGTATGGCCTTTATGACATGGGATGGGTGGCAGCTGTCCGCCCTAAGAAAGGTGTTCCTGGCATTTTGCTTCCTATAAACATCCGTTTGGATTTTTTTGTCTACTGTATGTCTACAAATAAATGTAGATCCAGAAATTCAATGTGATGGAAATGAAAATTTTATGTAAATCTTAGATTATAAAGATTATTATTAAGATAAGATACAAAAGTGTGAAGTGTAGTGACATCCCCCCTCCAAATAATAATTAGGTCGTCCACAAATCTTTTATAAAAAACAATATTGTGACGAAATAAATTGGTGCTCGAATAAATAAAAAGTGCTTCCCACCATCCCATAAATAAGTTCGCAAAAGAAGGAGCAAAACTTGTACCCATAGCAGTGCCAATAAGTTGCAAATAAAACTTATCATTAAATGTGAAAAAGTTGTGCGTGAGTAAAAAGTGTATAGCGTCCAAAATAAAAGCCGATTGAAAAATTGATATTTCTGGTATCTCAATAAATTGGCGGACAGCTGCCAAACCATGGTCATGTTGTATAACAGAATACAGAGAGGTAACATCAAGTGTTACCCACAGGTAATCATTACCCCATTTAACATTTTTGATCTGATCAAGAAGATCACCAGAGTCCCGTATAAATGAGGGAAATTTCCTAACAAATGGCTGAAGAAAACCATTAACATATCTTGACAGACCATCTCCCAAAGATCCAATACTAGAGACAATGGGACGACCTGGAGGGTCGACCAATGTCTTGTGGATCTTTGGGAGATGGTGGAAGATAGGAATAATGGGATGAGATGGAATAATGAATTTAACCTCGTCCTTCGACAGAACTTCTATAATAACACCTGAGTCAACCAGTTCTACAAGGAACTCCAAGAATTGCGGTGTGGGGTCGGCGGATAGTACACGATAGGACCGGCCATCATCCAGTTGGCGTAATGCCTCCCTGATGTAACCGTCTCTGCCCTGCACCACCACCGCACCCCCCTTGTCCGCACTTTTAATGACCAATGCAGAATTATTTTTCAAAGATTTTAAAGCTAAACGTTCACTTTGATTCAAATTGTCATGATCTATATAGGATAGGGAAAATCCCTGAGCTAGAAGACAAAGGTCCCTTATAACCAGATTTTCAAACATAGTCAGAAATTGACCCTTGACATGAGTGGGGTAGAACACAGAACTCCTTTTTAGGCCTGAATTCCATTCAGAAAATGTAGGAATATTAACATCATCAACCGTCTGTTCAGATAAAAGATCATTCATATCTTGCAGGGTACAAAAATCATTAAAAGTATGTAAAGCAATAGATACCGGAGGAACAGAGTCGGATGAGGGGACATCACTCTCGGTAGCGTGTGGTGGCCCCCCCATCTAAATCCTCATCACCGGTCGACCTAGTAACATTTGGAATAAAATTGTCAAAAAACTTTTTCAAGGATAATTTCCGAACAAACTTATACTGCTGCGGCCGAGTTTATTCGAGCATTTGCCCGTTCTCGGCCGCAGCAGTAACCTGGCGCGCACCGGAGGGTGCCGGGCGCGCGCCGAAGCAGCGGAAGAGCGCCCTCCGATCGGGGCGCTCTCCCTCCCGCTGCCGGGTCCCCCGGAACCCCCTGCCACCGTCCCCCACATCGCGGGACACCAGGGCTCCCTCGGGGAGCCCTGGACGCGCGTGCAGGGGGCGCTGGCACCCGATGACGCGTGACCGCTGGCACCCGATGACGCGTGACCGTGCATCGGTGACGCGCGGCACGCCGAGGGAGTGGGGCTAGCAAGCCGGGGCATCCCCCGGCTTGCGGAACTAGCCCTGCTCGGATTAAGTGTGTCGGTAGTGTACACATCAATAGTGGTTTCGAACAAATTAAAGTTCATTGAAGGTGAAAATTTTAGGCCTTTATCCAGTAGTGACAACTCCAGTAGTCAGGACCAGTCCCAGGATGCTTTTTCTTATCAAAATGTTAATCAACAGAGACAGCAACAGCAACAACCAAAATCTTTCCCTTTATTTCAAAAGGACACAAGAGAATCAGAAGAGGGAAGAGGGGGGGGAGGAGGAGGGGGCTACAGGTCCGCCTCCAAAAGGAAGAAGTTTTGAATGATATATCTAATGTTATAAATATTTCCGGAACTGCTCTCTCTCCTATGGAGTTGTCACTACTGGATAAAGGCCTAAAATTTTCACCTTCAATGAACTTTAATTTGTTCGAAACCACTATTGATGTGTATAAGTTTGTTCGGAAATTATCCTTGAAAAAGTTTTTTGACAATTTTATTCCAAATGTTACTAGGTCGACCGGTGATGAGGATTTAGATGTGGGGGGCCACCACACGCTACCGAAAGTGATGTCCCCTCATCCGACTCTGTTCCTCCGGTATCTATTGCTTTACATACATTTAATGATTTTTGTACCCTGCAAGATATGAATGATCTTTTATCTGAACAGACGGTTGATGATGTTAATATTCCTACATTTTCTGAATGGAATTCAGGCCTAAAAAGGAGTTCTGTGTTCTACCCCACTCATGTCAAGGGTCAATTTCTGACTATGTTTGAAAATCTGGTTATAAGGGACCTTTGTCTTCTAGCTCAGGGATTTTCCCTATCCTATATAGATCATGACAATTTGAATCAAAGTGAACGTTTAGCTTTAAAATCTTTGAAAAATAATTCTGCATTGGTCATTAAGAGTGCGGACAAGGGGGGTGCGGTGGTGGTGCAGGGCAGAGACGGTTACATCAGGGAGGCATTACGCCAACTGGATGATGGCCGGTCCTATCTTGTACTATCCGCCGACCCCACACCGCAATTCTTGGAGTTCCTTGTAGAACTGGTTGACTCAGGTGTTATTATAGAAGTTCTGTCGAAGGACAAGGTTAAATTCATTATTCCATCTCATCCCATTATTCCTATCTTCCACCATCTCCCAAAGATCCACAAGACATTGTTCGACCCTCCAGGTCGTCCCATTGTCTCTAGTATTGGATCTTTGGGAGATGGTCTGTCAAGATATGTTAATGGTTTTCTTCAGCCATTTGTTAGGAAATTTCCCTCATTTATACGGGACTCTGGTGATCTTCTTGATCAGATCAAAAATGTTAAATGGGGTAATGATTACCTGTGGGTAACACTTGATGTTACCTCTCTGTATTCTGTTATACAACATGACCATGGTTTGGCAGCTGTCCGCCAATTTATTGAGATACCAGAAATATCAATTTTTCAATCGGCTTTTATTTTGGACGCTATACACTTTTTACTCACGCACAACTTTTTCACATTTAATGATAAGTTTTATTTGCAACTTATTGGCACTGCTATGGGTACAAGTTTTGCTCCTTCTTTTGCGAACTTATTTATGGGATGGTGGGAAGCACTTTTTATTTATTCGAGCACCAATTTATTTCGTCACAATATTGTTTTTTATAAAAGATTTGTGGACGACCTAATTATTATTTGGAGGGGGGATGTCACTACACTTCACACTTTTGTATCTTATCTTAATAATAATCTTTATAATCTAAGATTTACATAAAATTTTCATTTCCATCACATTGAATTTCTGGATCTACAATTATTTGTAGACATAGACAAAAAAATCCAAACGGATGTTTATAGGAAGCAAAATGCCAGGAACACCTTTCTTAGGGCGGACAGCTGCCACCCATCCCATGTCATAAAGGCCATACCAAGGGGACAGTTCCTCAGACTGAGAAGGAATTGTTCCACTATGAGTGGTTTCCTTTCTCAGTCTGAGGAACTTACAAGGAGATTTTTGGAAAGGGGATACCCCAAATCACATTTAGCAATTGCATTTGAAAATGCATTACATACAGAGAGAGCATCATTGTTGCCCACACATCCAATTGGAGATTCTCGCCTTGCTAACAATGTTAAGACAATTGGTATTAAACAGGACTCACATGGACTGACAGAATTAAAAAACAAATGTCCTCTTTTTATTTCACAATTTAGTAAACAAAGTGGAAAAGTAAACTCTATAATTTCAAAACATTGGAATATCTTATCCATGGACCCTGTCCTTAAAAAATATGTGGATTCTGGTCCTACTTTTGTATATCGTAGAGCGAGAACAATTGGATCTCATGTCTCACCAAGTGAACTCAAATCTTCTGGTCTCAAAAAACCTTTTATCACTAGGGGTCCTTCAAATGTGGCTCTTGTAGTGCATGTAAACACATGAAGCCTGCCAAAAGTTTTTTCCAGTTTGCCTTGCCACCGCCACATGGTGTGAATATA
Source organism: Ascaphus truei (assembly GCF_040206685.1). Classification (NCBI taxonomy): domain Eukaryota; kingdom Metazoa; phylum Chordata; class Amphibia; order Anura; family Ascaphidae; genus Ascaphus; species Ascaphus truei. The sequence goes on along the minus strand of NC_134483.1, from coordinate 424,641,540 downwards.
TAACAAATAAGGAATTTAAGATTAACAGTTTTATAAATTGTAAAAGTCAATTTGTGATTTATCTAATAACATGTGGTTGTGGCAAGAGGTATGTGGGGAGGACGACTATAGCCCTTAAGGTCAGGATGTTAGAGCACTTAAGGCTCATAAAATTGAGAGACACTAATCATCCAGTCTCAAAACATTTCACTGAATGTGGTCAGGGAGGAATTAATAATTTTTCCTTTTTGAGGATTGAATCAGTTATTTCTAAATCTAGAGGAGGTGATCATATCAACCTTCTGGACCGTAGGGAGGCGTATTGGATCTTCACTCTCCAAACGCGCTTCCTTATGGGCTTGAACATTGACTGCAACTAACACATTTTTTGTAAACATTTTTGTGATAGACGTATTATGGTGTAATTAGTTGGTAATACAGATTAAATAAGATAATTGTCATTATATTGGACATTATATTCTTATCATTATAACCTTTGAACCTATGCCTTGTCATGCAAATATTATGCCAATATGTAAGCTTAAATTGTTCTTTGATGTATCTTGTGGATAATACTTCATATTTTATAGTGGTTGTATTTCCCTGGTTCCTATGATTTAGGTACACAATCTGTGTTATGCAGTATATATGTGTAATATGTCTTTAAATGTATTTTTCTTGCACATTTTTTTAATCATGTCTAGAGGTTTTTATTTTTAACTTTTTTTCTGTATATAACTTAGTTGCAACACAGCTAGTTTTTTAATCCACCTTGTTCATGTTTTTTCTTGATATAATAGTATCCTTTATTAAGCATTAGTTTAGTTTAATATAGCTTTATTTCGTTTAAATATGCTTGTCCAGTTAGCAGCAATGTATTTTGTTCTGCTGGAATGGTCAATAAAGCTTTGTTATTGTGTTTCTATGTTTGCCCACATCCAAGATGGCCACACTGCCTTTGGTACTTCCTTTTGCCCTTAGATCGGCACTGAGTCGCTCTGTTATGACGTCATCAGGTTCCGATTTTTGGCGCGAAACGGCCCACAGGTAAGAGGGTATATAATGGATGTTATCACATTGTGTTTTATCCTTGAAAAAGAACGCTGTGACGTTCGAAATGCGTTGGATGGGTCTTTTGTCACATTAAAGTGCCCTTTTAATCATTTTTTGTCCTGGGTTCTTCCTGCTCCGTTTGTGCTGGTGCGCTTTTTGGTCTCCCTTTTCCCTGTATTGCATTGAGTAGCTGCTCAGCCTGCCTGCCTGCCCTACCAGGATGTGAGTACTTGTATATTTTTCAGGGGAACCTGCCAATGAGACTGATGGTGAGTGGGTTGCACCACACACCACCTGTCTTCAGGAGGATAGTACCCATTATATGACACAATAGGTACTATATCAATTGTTAGTACCCTGGTACAGTGGTCTGGCTTATTATCATTTTGAGATATACCTGCATTTTAGCGCTTCAGCTATTTTCCATAATGCGGGGATGGTGTCAGATACCTTCCCCATGCCCCGCATGGATGAGTTGTTAGATGAACTCGCGGGGGCAAGTTATCTGACCACCATGGATCTGAGCAAAGAGTATTGGCAAAACTAGTTGACCCAGGAGGCTAGGGAGAAGTCGGCATTTATTACCCCAAGTGGCCTCTATGATTTTCTAGTGATGCCATTTGGGATGAAAAATGCACCGGCTACCTTCCAACGCCTGGTCACTTGTTTGCTGGAGGGTATGCAAGGGTTTGCAAGGGCATACCTAGACGACATTGCTGTCTTTAGTAATTTGTGTGACTAACACTTAGTGCATGTAGCTATCGTGCAAGCCAGGATTAGGGAAGCGGGACTCACCTGGACACCCACCAAGTGCTTAGTAGGGATTGCAGAGGTACTGTACATAGGGCACAGGGTGGGTGGCGGGCACAGTGTGGGTGGCGGGCATCTTAAGCCAGAACAAACTAAGGTGGAAGCAATAGTGAAGTGGACTGTTCCCAAAATCAAAAAGCAGGTTATGGCTTTCTTAGGCACCGCAGGCTACTACAGAAAGTTTGTCCCTCAGTATAGCGCTGTCACGATGGACGGAACTTATCAACAATTTTATATTTTGGGGAAGTAGATTGAGCACACAAGTTGAGCAAAATAAATTGTCATTTATTTCCTTACTAGACAGACACATGACAACCTCAGAATATACTTAACAAAACACTAACTGAATAGGGAAACAGGATAGAATGTCCAGAAAAGTGCAAAGCACCAGAATATTGTCCGTTGAAGTGCAGACTTTTTGCAAAGGTGCAAATTGCCAGCCCAATACTTCTGTGAACGGTGCAAAGTTCTTTCTGGTCCATTGGGATCTGATAGATACCCCCCCAGCAATAACGGAGTCCTGGCGCAGAGTTATATCCTTGGTTCCGATGTGATAAGACTCTGTTGCTGCTCTTATCCGCTGTTAGAAGCATGATGGAAGTCTGCTCACATTGTTGAATGAAAAACGAAAGACATCGGGGATATCTTGGGCAGCATTAATATAGGGTTTTAGAGCCTATCTACAACATGCCCACCCAACCCCCCTCGTGGAAATTTTCTCATTCCCCAATCCCTTACTTGCCCACAGTTTGGAGAGTGTGCACTCTAGGGATTTCCTGTTGCTACAGCGCCTGTGCGACATTGCCACCTGGGCTACTTAGCATAGATGCACTCCCCCATTTACCTGGCGTCCTCCAGGCTAGGGTTTGTCCCCCAAGGTGTGAACTAGCCAAACTAGAGATCCTGGCTATATCAGACTTTGCAGCTCTGGGTTCTTTCAACTGCAAATCTTACCCAGACCCAGAGGCGTCCCTCAACGGGGGATCTGTGAAGTTTGAGTAGGAAGAGACCCCAGCTCATGTATGTAAAAACATTTGGTCACTAGCTGCATTTCAAATACAAATAGAAAAATGCTTCCTGTTTTATATCTGCAACAAAAAAATCCACTTTATTAAAAATATGTGTTCCCCTTATCCCACAGTTATATCTTTCATATGTGCGTGCTTGGGATGTTACTCTGGGACTGCACACCAAATGTCAGGTTTTTAACCCTTTCCGTTCCCGAGATATGACTTCTTCTGTCTGTGTTTCATGTTCTTCTTGTACTGGCAATGCTGGGCTATGGGATTCTCACATCAATTGACTTGCGGTTACGGCTTTCTCACGTCAATTGACCGAGTTCCCACACCAATTGCGAATTGCCTTTCAAGACGCGCCATTAACCGGAATAGCGATACATTGTATCCGAGTAACACATGAGACGAGAAACCGCAAGCCTTTGATTCAATTGAAAATTGTTCAGTCCGCACTCTTGCTCTTTATGGATGTGGAATGTTGATTCCTCTCTGTTCTTTTGCTGCTCCTGTAATTCGAGGCGTCTTCCCCCACCTCCAAGATGGATCCCAACGGAGAACTCAGACGGCGATACCAAATTAACCAAGAAAAAAAGAAGAAACACAAGAGCGCACCAAGATAAGAGAAATGAAGTGTATTACCAATAATAAAAGACAGGCCTGATGAAGTATACTTTCGTATACGAAACGCATTGCAAATTGTGGTGCTGGCCCTTATGACAGCCAGTACACACACAAGTGTATCGTTTCCGATTACTATCACGATTACTGAAACAGACAGGCATCCCAAGGACAGCTACAGAGGGCTTCTGTTCCTGCGCTTGCGCGCTACGCTTTCAGCCACGCTTACACTCGTGGAGGTCTGACAGCGCTATGGAGACAGCCACAGCGCGCGGGACTGATTTCTGAGGACTAACATTGCCCCTGTACACCTTATGTGATGCCCCTCCAAAGAAGTCATTGTTGAGATCGGGGATTATTAAAGTTTTACTCCATGTAAGTGGTTACTATCTTTTATTATTGGTAATACACTTAATTTCTCTTATCTTGGTGCGTTCTTGTGTTTCTTCTTTTTTTCTTTGATTCAATTGACTCTGCGATTACGGCTTCCAGTCTCAGTAATGTATACCTATACTTGGCAATGGAACAAAGAGACCGCACCACGCTTATCCAATTAACTTGCTTTTTAGCGTTCACATCGGCATTGTCTAAAGCCAGTAACATCAGTGTACTGGGTTACACTATTGCAGGCACAGACACTCCTGCAAAATGGGGACAAAAAGGGCAGGGGGAAATATAACACATGTACAGTGCACATAAAATTAACCCATTCATCCCCAATATCAAATAGGGGTAACCAGCAGAGCATACTGCCTTTATTAATGCGCTGATTACCCACAATTTCGTTACAAGCGCCATTGCCAAACCCTTGACTGACGACCCAGAAGCGACAGTCTATGCTGGTAGTCTGGTCTCCTGCCTGTGAGGTCTCCTTTCAGGCATTGAAGGCTGCATGGCCAGTGCTCCTATTCTTGCTGTACCAGACTATGCAAAAAAGTTCTTGGTACAGACTGATGCCTCAGATTATGGCATTGGGGCTGTGTGGCGGTAGGCGTAGCGGGCCTTCATTAATAAAGGTGGAGCCCGGCTGGCTGCCCCTGACACTGTATGGCAAGGGATGAGATTGTCAGCTCTTGGGTTTAATATTGTACCTTACTGTGTTGCCTGTAATTGTATTCCCCTTTGATACTGTCCCCCATAGGGGTATAAGTTAGGAACTGTGTATGTTGCCTTTCAAGTTACGCCATTAACTGGGACGGAGAAACATTGTATCTGAGAACCACTTGAGATGGAAAACTGCAGCCCTTTGATTAAATTGAATCTGCGGTTACGGCTTCCAGTCTCAGTAATGGATACCTTGCAATGGAACAAAGAGACCGCGCCAAGCTTATCACTTAACTTGTGGTTTAGCGCTCGCAGCGGCATCTTGTGTCCAAAGCCAGTAACGTCAGTGTACCATGTTATGCCTGCTATGGCAGGCATATAAAAATCTGCAAAATGGGGACAATAAGGGACAGAGGAAAAAATAATACATATACAGTGCACATAAAATTAACCCCTTCATCCCCAATACGAAATAGGGGTAACCAGCCGAGCATCCTGCCTTTATTAATGCGCCCTTTTACCCACAATTTCGTTACACCTCCCCCACTCAAAGCCCAAGTTTTGCCCTGGCCACCTCCTCTGGTGGTTGAGCTGACCTGGCAGTTTTTTGAAGTCAGTAGTTCATGGGGATTGTCCTGCTGGGAGAGGCCATCAGCATTACCGTGCTCATTGCCTTTCTTGTGCTGGATGGTGAAATCGAATTCTTGCAAGGCAAGGCTCCAGCGCAAGAGCTTGGCATTCTCTCCCAACACCCTCTGTAACCGGCCTTCATTAATAAAGGTGGAGCCCGGCTGGCTGCCCCTGAAACCGTATGGCAATGGCTGAGAGTGTCAGCTCTTGGGTATAATATTGTACCTTAAAGTGTTGCCTGTAATTGTATTCCCCTTTGATACTGTCCCCCATAGGGTTATAAGCTATGAACTGTGTATGTGGGGTTAACTGTGTAAGCCCAGTGGGCTAGTTAATGCATTCTCTGTGTATTCCCTTTGCCTCATGGGCCTGTAGTTGTCTGTGCAAGCTTATAAGTGGATTGCCTTGTATGGGTGGCCTCTTATGAGAAATAGCTGCAGGGCAAGACTTCTGACACATGAGGGAAAAGGGGGGGTATTTTAACCTGTATTGCCTGCCAGCAAGTTATTCTTAGCTGGTGTCTTAGAGAAGAGAAGGTTTTAGAACCCCACATGATAGGTGCAAATGGTGGAGTGCAAGCTCTTGTGTCTAAATGTTGGTTTTCTGTGTTTTAAAACTGCAATGCATTGTGTTTGTCCTGTGATTTAAACCCAGGTTGGTGACAAAAGGCAGTGTGAATTAGCATGTGAATTACATGTGAATTAGCATTTCAATCCCCCAAAGTATATTCTGTAAGGAAGTGTACTTTAAGTCGTGTTTTAAAGTTTACTAGAAGGTTCAATACAGAAAGCACAGGCATATGTTTAAGATGCAAGCTCGTTTGCATAGAATACATAGTTCAAAGAGGAGAGGATTTCCAGAGGGGGGGAAACTATTTGGTGAGCAGGATATTTAGATTAGCTTGTGGATTGCAAGCTCTCAAAACATGTAGTTTCGAAAAACACGCTTTACAAAGCAGGGAATCACTCTGTGCAGTGTCACTTAGTATATTAGTGCCTGAAAGGAGAAGATGTGGTCCCCAACAGGAAGGTATGTGTCCTGGGATAGTGCATCGGTGGTAGGCCGGTGTGAGCAGTATGGGTTGCCTACCTATGGCAGACCCATGGTAATTCAATGCCAGGACTTGGAGTGGCATGAAGCCTGTGGGGCTGAATGCACTCCTGAGGTAGTGGTCCTAGCCACTACCGGCAGGACCATGAGCCCGGAGAGCAAGCCCCTCAAGAGTGTCTTGGAGGGGACCTCAACCCTCCTGTGGCTACCCCTGAAGCCTTTCTTGCCACGGTATGCGAACTGCTAACACTATTCCTGGTTGCGTGCAAACGCGACAGTAGAGCAGAGGATGCAGTTCTGCCCAGTAGTAGAGCGCGTTGTGGGACGCATTGCACTCCTCCCCATGTGGAGAGGGCTGGGGCAACCTGGGCAATGGTAATTAGCACCCAGGTGGCAAATGGTGTGTCCATGGGGGCACAGACCCAGAAGCGGGAGTGCCCTGTAACCCAAGCAGGAGTGCAAGTGAATCAGGCACTCCCCAGAGCTGACACTCTCCTCTGGGAGACTTACTGTACCTTACTGTGTTGCCTGTAATTGTATTCCCCTTTGATACTGTCCCCCATAGGGGTATAAGTTAGGAACTGTGTATGTTGCCTTTCAAGTTACGCCATTAACTGGGACGGAGAAACATTGTATCTGAGAACCACTTGAGATGGAAAACTGCAGCCCTTTGATTAAATTGAATCTGCGGTTACGGCTTCCAGTCTCAGTAATGGATACCTTGCAATGGAACAAAGAGACCGCGCCAAGCTTATCACTTAACTTGTGGTTTAGCGCTCGCAGCGGCATCTTGTGTCCAAAGCCAGTAACGTCAGTGTACCATGTTATGCCTGCTATGGCAGGCATATAAAAATCTGCAAAATGGGGACAATAAGGGACAGAGGAAAAAATAATACATATACAGTGCACATAAAATTAACCCCTTCATCCCCAATACGAAATAGGGGTAACCAGCCGAGCATCCTGCCTTTATTAATGCGCCCTTTTACCCACAATTTCGTTACACCTCCCCCACTCAAAGCCCAAGTTTTGCCCTGGCCACCTCCTCTGGTGGTTGAGCTGACCTGGCAGTTTTTTGAAGTCAGTAGTTCATGGGGATTGTCCTGCTGGGAGAGGCCATCAGCATTACCGTGCTCATTGCCTTTCTTGTGCTGGATGGTGAAATCGAATTCTTGCAAGGCAAGGCTCCAGCGCAAGAGCTTGGCATTCTCTCCCAACACCCTCTGTAACCGGCCTTCATTAATAAAGGTGGAGCCCGGCTGGCTGCCCCTGAAACCGTATGGCAATGGCTGAGAGTGTCAGCTCTTGGGTATAATATTGTACCTTAAAGTGTTGCCTGTAATTGTATTCCCCTTTGATACTGTCCCCCATAGGGTTATAAGCTATGAACTGTGTATGTGGGGTTAACTGTGTAAGCCCAGTGGGCTAGTTAATGCATTCTCTGTGTATTCCCTTTGCCTCATGGGCCTGTAGTTGTCTGTGCAAGCTTATAAGTGGATTGCCTTGTATGGGTGGCCTCTTATGAGAAATAGCTGCAGGGCAAGACTTCTGACACATGAGGGAAAAGGGGGGGTATTTTAACCTGTATTGCCTGCCAGCAAGTTATTCTTAGCTGGTGTCTTAGAGAAGAGAAGGTTTTAGAACCCCACATGATAGGTGCAAATGGTGGAGTGCAAGCTCTTGTGTCTAAATGTTGGTTTTCTGTGTTTTAAAACTGCAATGCATTGTGTTTGTCCTGTGATTTAAACCCAGGTTGGTGACAAAAGGCAGTGTGAATTAGCATGTGAATTACATGTGAATTAGCATTTCAATCCCCCAAAGTATATTCTGTAAGGAAGTGTACTTTAAGTCGTGTTTTAAAGTTTACTAGAAGGTTCAATACAGAAAGCACAGGCATATGTTTAAGATGCAAGCTCGTTTGCATAGAATACATAGTTCAAAGAGGAGAGGATTTCCAGAGGGGGGGAAACTATTTGGTGAGCAGGATATTTAGATTAGCTTGTGGATTGCAAGCTCTCAAAACATGTAGTTTCGAAAAACACGCTTTACAAAGCAGGGAATCACTCTGTGCAGTGTCACTTAGTATATTAGTGCCTGAAAGGAGAAGATGTGGTCCCCAACAGGAAGGTATGTGTCCTGGGATAGTGCATCGGTGGTAGGCCGGTGTGAGCAGTATGGGTTGCCTACCTATGGCAGACCCATGGTAATTCAATGCCAGGACTTGGAGTGGCATGAAGCCTGTGGGGCTGAATGCACTCCTGAGGTAGTGGTCCTAGCCACTACCGGCAGGACCATGAGCCCGGAGAGCAAGCCCCTCAAGAGTGTCTTGGAGGGGACCTCAACCCTCCTGTGGCTACCCCTGAAGCCTTTCTTGCCACGGTATGCGAACTGCTAACACTATTCCTGGTTGCGTGCAAACGCGACAGTAGAGCAGAGGATGCAGTTCTGCCCAGTAGTAGAGCGCGTTGTGGGACGCATTGCACTCCTCCCCATGTGGAGAGGGCTGGGGCAACCTGGGCAATGGTAATTAGCACCCAGGTGGCAAATGGTGTGTCCATGGGGGCACAGACCCAGAAGCGGGAGTGCCCTGTAACCCAAGCAGGAGTGCAAGTGAATCAGGCACTCCCCAGAGCTGACACTCTCCTCTGGGAGACTCAGCTGAAGGCCAAGGTGGCAGAGGGAGTGATCAGCCATGCTGATGCTGGGGTTCTTGCCTCCCTGAAAGCCACTGTGCTGGCTGAGGATGGTGCCACCCCGGCACCATGCCTCGTGGTCCCCGGAAGGGCAGCCAGTGCTGCATCCACCCAGAAGGTGAAGGGATGTGTGTCCCACAAGACACAGCCCGAGCAGCAGGTCCAGAACCCTGCAGGTCTGCCGGTGGAGCTAGTGCCATTGGTAGTTGCACACCCTCTAGTCTCAGAGCAGGGGAGGGAACAGCTTAGCGCCAAGGGAGTTGCTGGAGGGGGCAGCTGCACTGAGTACAGTGATGCTGCCCGCAGGGAAGCCTCTGTGCAGGCTGAGGGTACCACTCTCGTGCCCTGACTTGTGTCCACCCCAGTGGTGGAGGACTGTGTGCCAGAATGGGCACAGTCAGAGAAGCGGGTCTTAACCCCCGCAGGAGTGCCAGTGAATCAGGCACTCCCAAGATTTGACACTCTAGTGTCAGAGAGTCAGCTGAGCACAAAAGGGGCCGAGGGAGAAATCAGCCGCACTGACGCCAGATAGTGTATCCCCATGAAAGCAACTGTGCTGGCTGAGGAGTGCCCTGCCTTGTGTTCACCACTGTGGTGGAGGACTGTGTGCTGGCATGGGCACAGTCTGAAAAGTGGGTCTTAACCCCCACGGGTACGGCCATGAGCCGGGTAGTCCCAGGATCTGGCACTCTAGTCTCAGAATGTCAGCTGAATGCCAATGTGGCTGAGGTTGAGATAAGCCAAGCTGATGATGGGGATCATGCCTCCCTGCAAGCCACCATGATGGCGGAGGATGGTGCCATGCAGGTGCCATGCCTCATGGCCTCCAAAATGGTGACCAGCTGTGTGCCAGCATGGCCACAGGCAGAGCAGCGGGTAGTGACCCCCGCTGTAATTCCTGGTGCCCCCCGATCCAGTAACCCCAGTCTGGGGCAATGTTCCCCAGCTACAGAGAGGACGACAGGTGAGATGCTGTCACCTGAACTCAAGAAGCCAGCAGCCATGGAGCAGCAGCTACAGGAAAAGACACAGTCAGCGATCCCTGCAGCCCCTGCCAGCGACAAAGCTATGGAGCTTCCAGATGAGCAGCAGTCTACAGCCATCAGGCAGGAGGACCAACCGGTCCACAAATATTTGTTTTTGCATCCAGGGGTCCCAGGCAATCGGCAGGTTGTCGGCCTGGGGATCCCCTGCAACAAGGTATTTCCTGGGCAGCCTGATAGGGTCTGGCCCAGGCACCGGTTCCCAGGGACACGGAGACCGGTGACGGTACATAAAGAGGATGCTCTTGTGAACACAGTCACAGAGAGCCAAAGTTGGGCACTTGCCCAGGCAGAGGTGCAGTCGGCACCGATGCCCACCAAGTTTGTTTATGCTCCTCAGCTTTTGGAGCCCATCCCCCAGATGATCAATCCCCAACTTTTGGAGCCCACACACATGGAGGACCTCGAAGGGACCAGGCAGGTAAGTCAGACCATGCCTGACCAGTGTCCCCATGTGTATAATGTTCCCCACTGTGACCTTTTTTCTGACTGTGTGACAGACAGGGAACTACTGGAGCTCAGTGCGTGGTACCAGGAGATGGTGCAGGCAGATGCTGATTTGCCTGCGGACCATAGTAGGCATTTTGCCAGGGTACCAGCCCCTGGGTCTCCTGCTAGTTCAGTGACAGCAAGGGGCCAGTTAGTGGTTAATTGGAGGTTTAGGGCAGGCTCCGTGGAGCAGGGGGAGACAGCTCCCCAGCTCACAGCTCCCCTCTGTGAGTGGAAGTGAGAGGCTTTAGGGAGACCGAGGCTCCCTGCTATGGGTGAGCAAAGCAGGACCCAGTGTACTGATCGCCTGGTAGACCCCGGGGGTCAGCAGCCCCACCATCAGACTGAGTACAGTGTCTTGATGAAGAGGGAACGGATAGAGAGGGAGGTCAGTGTCACGGGGGACTGACCTGATCAACAATTTTATATTTTGGGGTTCGAGATTGAGCACACAAGTTGAGCAAAAAACTAACATTTATTTCCATACTAGACAGACAAACGACAACCTTAAAATATACTTGACAAAAACAATTACAGAGGGAGAGAACGGGATAGAATGTCTAGAATTAAAACAAAGCACCGGAATATTGTCTTTTAACAAGCAATCCTATTGCAAGGGGCGCATGTTGCCAACCAAATTAGTCCGTGAATATTGCAAAGTTTGTTCTGGTCCATTGGGGTTCGTTAGATAACCCCCCAGCACTAACAAAATCCTGAAGCAGAGTTGTGTCCGTTGAAAATAACTCGTTGTGTTCTGAATTCGTTGCTGCTGCTCTGATCCGCTTGAAGATGCAAAGTTGAAATTCGTTCACATTGTAGAACAAAGACGAAAGACAACGGGGATAGCTCAGGGAGCATGTATATAGGGTTTGAGAACCTATCTCCAACATACCCACCCAATCCCTCTCGTGGGAATTTTCCCATTCACCAATCCCCAACTTGCCCACAGTTTGCAGAGTGGGCACTATAGGGATTTCCAGCTAATACAATGCCTGTGTGACATTGCTACTTCGACTGCTTAGCATATGTGTACTCCCCTTTCTACCTGCTGTCTCCCAGGCTGGGAGGGGGACTCAGGGTGTTAGCTAGCCCAGATGACTAAGAGGATCTCCTATTCAGCGACCATCCTGGCTAATTCACACATCCTGACTCTGGGGCTTTCATATGAAACACTTCCCTAGACTCACAGGCACTGCCTCAGTGTGGGGTCTATGAAGCCTGCATAGCAAAGTGTCCCAGCTCATAGGTGTTAAAACATTTGGTCCCTGGATGCATTACAATGACAGTAGAAAAAAACTCATCCTGCCTGTACCTTTAAAACTGTAGCAAAAATACACTTTATTAAAAATACATGTTTCCCTTGTCCTACAATTATATTTTTAATATGTGGGTGCTTGGGGTGTTACACTGGGGCTGCAAACCAAATTTCAGGTTGCTGGCCCTTTTCCTTCCCGAGTTATGGCTTCTTCTTGAGCTGGCAATGCTGGTCTGTAGGCTTCTCACGTCAATTGATTTGCGGTTACGGAGTTCTTACATCAATTGACCGAGTTCCCACACCAATTGCTAGTTGCCTTTCAAGTTACGCCATTAACCGGGATGGAGATATATTGTACCCGAGAACCACTTGAGATGGAAAACCGCAGCCCTTTGATTCAATTGAATCTGCGGTTACGGCTTCCAGTCTCAGTAATGGATACCTTGCAATGGAACAAAGAGACCGCGCCACGCTTATCCACTTAACTTGTGGTTTAGCGCGCGCAGCGGCATCTTGTATCATAAAATTAACCCCTTCATCCCCAATACAAAATAGGGGTAACCAGACGAGCATCTTGCCTTTATTAATGCACTTATTACCCACAATTTCGTTACACCTCCCCCACTCAAAGCCCAAGGTTTGCCCTGGCTACCTCCTCTGGTGGTTGAGCTGACCTGGCAGTTTTTTGAAGTCAGTAGTTCATGGGGATTGTCCTGCCGGGAGAGACCATCAGCATTACCGTGCTCACTGCCTTTCTTGTGCTGGATGGTGAAATAGAATTCTTGCAAGGCAAGGCTCCAGCGCAAGAGCTTGGCATTCTCTCCCAACACCCTCTGTAACTGGCCTTCATTAATAAAGGTGGAGCCCGGCTGGCTGCCCCTGAAACCGTATGGCAATGGCTAAGAGTGTCAGCTCTTGGGTCTAATATTGTACCTTAAAGTGTTGCCTGTAATTGTATTCTCTTTGATATTGTCCCCCATAGGGTTATAAGCTAGGAACTGTGTATGTGGGGTTAACTTTGTAAGCCCAGTGGGCTAGTTAATGCATTCTCTGTGTATTCCCTTTGCCTCATAGGCCTGCAGTTGTCTGTGCAAGCTTATAAGTGGATTGCCTTGTATGGGTGGCCTCTTATGAGAAATAGCTGCAGGGCAGAGACTTCTGGCACATGAGGAAAAAGGGGGGAACATTTTAACCTGTATTGCCTGCCAGCACGGTATTCTCAGCTGGTGTCTTAGAGAAGAGAAGTTTTAGAACCCCACATGATAGGTGCAAACGTGGAGTGCAAGCTCTTGTGTCTAAATGTTGGTTTTCTGTGTTTTAAAACTGCAATGCATTGTGTTTGTCCTCTGATTTAAACCCAGGTTGGTGACAAAAAGCAGTGTGAATTAGCATGTGAATTACATGTGAATTCGCATTTCAATCACCCAAAGTATATTCTGTAAGGAAGTGTACTTTATATCTGTTTTAAAGTTTACTAGAAGGTTCAATACAGAAAGCACATGCATATGGTTAAGATGCTAGCTAGTTTGCATAGAATACATAGTTCAAAGAGGAGAGGATTTCCAGAGGGGGGAAAACCATTTGGTGAGCAGGATATTTAGATTAGTAAGTCTTTGTTTTACTAGACACAGCGGAGCCAGGGAAAAACAGCCCTGTATGTCAAAACTCATAAGCATGGTTTCCATTGGCAAGTTTTGAATTTATCCCTCCTATCAGTGAATGCGTAATTTCAATCCCTGCTTTAATTGGCTATTAGACTCCTCAATGATTTAGATAGGAATCCAGCCTATATAAAAGTGTGCAGTAAAATCATCTCTCTCTCTCTTTTTTTCCAGTTGGAGATCTGAAGACATGCAGCTGCTGGAGTGCCTCTCAAAGGTGCTTCTGTGAAAGAGCTATTCACACAGGGAAGCATGGGGAGGCCTAGCCATCAGACTGGATTTCGGTCCAGGAGCCCATAACAGGGTCCTATCAAGGTAAGCTTTCCTGAAGCAGGCACATTGCAATTAGGAAGTGGTAGATCTCCTTCCCCAGACCCCAGTAAGTGTGTATATTCTCTGTTTCTTGTATTTCTGGGTGTTTCCGAGGTCTTATCCGAATAAACCACAATTTATTTTACTGCCTGTTTTGCCTTGTGACTGATCCCTTAAATATAAAGGTGTATTTGGCCTGGCCAACCATGACAGGCTGTACTCAGCCAAGTGGGGGAGGAGGGAAGTGAACACACAGTGGAGTATTTGAGCCACAACCTCCTGCCCAGAGAGGTGGATTATGCCACCATTGAGAAACAGTGCATGGACATAGTATGGGCTCTAAGAAAATTAAAGCCATATTTGTATGGCAGACCTTTCACAGTGATCATGGACCACAATCCGTTAAGCTGGTTACAGAGGGTGTCATGGGAAAATGCTAAACTCTTGCTTTGGAGTATTGCTTTACAGGAATTTGACTTTACCTTCCAGCACAAAAAGGGCAGCGAGCATGGCAATGCTGATGGCCTTTCCCGCCAGGACAGTCCTCACGAACTCATAACTTCAAGAGCCGGCAGGCCAGCCCAACCACAAGACGAGGTGGTTAGGGCAGACCCTGCGCTTTGAGTGGGGGAGATGTGGCGAGCCTGGGGTTAATCAGGCCTTAATAAAGGTATTATACCGGTTGAATAACCCCAACTCGCATTGGGAGTGAAGGGGTTAAAAGTATCTGAATGATCCTGATTTATGTGCACCTGTCCCAGCCTTCTTACCCCCAATTGGCAGGCTATTCCCTGCCTGCTGTAATAGAAATACATTCCAGCTGTGCTATAAGATTTTCAGGCATGGTGTGGTGAGCGCTGAAGCCAGCGCTGATTGAGGAAGCGTGGCTGAGAAAGGGAGGTCTGTTTGAAGTATGTATATCCATTTCCAAGCACTGACTCTGTAACCGCAAGTCAATTGAATAAGTGGCTTGTGGTTAGATTTGATGTGGTTTACCGATAAAATGTGTCCGTACCTTGTTAGCTCCCGTAACTTGAAAGGCAGAAAGTCTATTGCCGTGGGAAGTACTGCACCGACACACTTTATTCGAGCAAATACCCAGTATGTACCTGGCAGATACCTGGAATGCGCCGCTCCTCACCTCTGACAAGCCCCGTTGCGTTTGCCTTCCCAGCCTGGGTTCATGCCTGGGTGACGGGCGGCTGATCTGTTAAATGATAATGATTAGGATTTAATAGGCTGCAATGCTTCGCGTGTCTACCAGATGGCATAAATTCATGAATTGTAATGCAGTATATATATATATATATACTGTGCAGTATTGCAGCCAGCGGGAATAAAATGCTTCAATCCCTGCCTGGAAAATACCTCAATGCACTCGGGCAGAAAACAGTCACAAACCTCAATACACCCGGGTATACCCGAATTCGTGGGACTAGCCGAGCTCGAATAAAGTGTGTCGCCAGTGTAGGTCAATTGACGTGAGAAGTAGGTGAACTTGGCTTCCCACCAGAAAGCCTTTCAATTAACCGGGCTAACTAGCGAATGGGAACAGCTAGCACCCTGATTTTTGGTGTGCAAGTCTAAATAAATAAACCACTCACACACATAAAAATTACAGTTCTTGTACACCAAGAACATATTATTTAAATAAGGTGTATAATATTGTAAGCTTAAAATGTACAGGCAGGAACAGTTTTTTCTGTGAGCCCGAGAAAAATCCTTTGGCATGTAAATATGCCAGGTCTAAATGAGCTGAGGGTATTTTCCTTCCTGCACTTCAAAGACCCCCTGTTCAGTGGGAGACTGTAAGTCTAGTGGAGTGCCGGGAATGAAAAGCCTCAGAGATCCAAAGTGTGACATTGGCCGGAATTTTGCTGAGTGCCATATCCTGGTACTCAGCATGAGCCCTTCACACCTTGGAGACAAACCCCAGACTAAGGGTCGCCAGTAAAGGGGTGTACCCCAGGTATTCTAAGTCACATGGGTGTAAAGCTAATACATGCGCGGTGCAAACAGGAAAGCCTTTTTGCCCGGTTTTGCAAACTACGGGCAAATCGGAGACTGGTGGGTTAAGTGTTCCCACGGAGGGGATTGGGCAGACATGTTATAGATTGGTCTGTGAACCCTATAAAACTGCCCACGAGCTATCCCCTGTGTGATTCAGATGTGATTCATGACGTAACCAAGCTTTGCACAGGATTCTGTTCGCGTACAGCGGTAGCAGTTTCAGGATGCAAGGGATTAATAACAACGCAACCAAGGATTTACCCCAAACTCCGGAATTCGTTAGCCTTGGTGACTCCTGAACGAATTCCTACGAACTAATACGAACTTTATTTTTTGAGATATTAGATCGGCAGCTTGCGATTTAGCCAAACGGTCTTGAAATCTGAGACTCCATTTCTTGCGCTTTCTTGCAAAGGACAATTTATTTTGTTTCCCCATCCCAGTAAGTGTTGTGTTAAGTGTATTCTGAAACTTGCGTGTGTTTGTTTATCATGGAAGTAAATGACAATTTATTTTGCCTCCTTGTCGTGTTCAATCGAGAATCCAAAAATATAAAAAGTGTTGATTAGTTCTGGTCCACCGTGACACTGTCCTTCACCATTATCCTGGTGAGAACCATCTCCCTCCCCATGTCCATCTCCCTCCAGGGTTGGATTAACCTCGTGCACGTCGGGCTGAATTGTGATCACTGTGGCAGCAGTTACAGGCTCCGTGCCCTCAGGGAAAGCATGCCATTCCAAATCCTTCTCCAGTTGCACCTTTGACTGACCAGCTGTCGGTAAATCATAATCTTCACACCGGACAATGATCCGGGCATGATCCCAAGTCCAGAATCGTCCTGCTCACTTGTCCATGTTTCACCCGCAGGGACAAAAATATGGGGCAAAGGGTGACTGTATTTTCTCGTGCTCTGTAAACCGTGTGTATGCTACCTCTTGCTTTGGGTGCTTGCAACTTTCGAGTTTCCCGCTTTGTTAGGATGCTATAGCATAGGCTTAATCAGATCCTTCCACTGCAACCAGAAAAAAGCCTGTCACAGGAGACCAGCACTTTTATCACCATAATAATCGGATAATTTGATTGAGCAAAGCAAAGAGATAAAATAAATTGTGATTTTTTGTTACAGAAAAGAACAAACAGATTAGTTTACAAATACACAAATAATACACTTACTGGGACGAACATTTTGTCTGAGCTGGCCGGACATCTGGCCCATTTACCCGGACATTTACTGAGATGAGGATACTTGTGTTACCCCTCCCCACTTGACACCTTAGTACGTCGGCGCATTTCAACTACGGACTTTTTCCAGACATCCTGGCAACGAGCCAGCGGGATGCATTAGAAGTCCAGGGCTGAATATGCGCCGTTACCTTGCAGGAATTTCCTGCCTAACGACAGTGATTACAAATATAGTGTTTCCTCTGTTTCTGGCGTGTTAGATGAAAATCCCTATGGGCCTAAAATATTGGTACAATTAAAATAGGGGGACCTTAATTAATCAATTTTTATATAACTCTATAAAAATGACGTTAGATGTTTTTTCATGATTTAACCCGAACGGTGCTCACAGCAAATCTCAGCGCTCTAGGAGCTTCCTAGTAAAAATTAGCTAAAAGCTGCTTGCTTATGCTGCCAAGCGCTGGGTTTTAAAACCATTTTTTCCTTTATGCGGTTTTAGGACAACACTGCCACAGTTATGCATTTCATTTAGAAATCTCATTAGCCTCGCCACCTTATACCTGGTGGGAGACACACATACAATTTTATTGAAATCACAGTGTTGTTGCCATCACGGTGGTTGCAGAGCTGACAATCTACAATTCCCCAATATGGCTCAGGGGCACCCAGCCAGGTGCCAAATAACCAAATATCTTTATTAGTGGCCTGGGTACCACCTTACCATCACAATGGTATACCCCAAAAGTTGTATTCGGAGATTGAGTGATATCTTCGGATACAGCAAAGCGCATTACTCCGCCAACCTCGGACCTTGAAAACACTCTCACGACTCACCACCAGAGTCCCTGCTGCAGCATCTTCCGTTCAAGTTAAATGGGTATGGAGGGGTTAAAAAACATGTGAAAGAGAAAAAACACAAGGCGCACCAAGATGAGAGATGTAAATTATATTACCAAAAAATAAAATAGTAAAAACTTACATGTAAAATTTCTTTAATGATCCCCGATTCTGACATTTATCACAGGAGTAGGGCATTGCCTGAAGAAGTTTACTTTGGTAAACGAAACGCGTCGCGACTATTGTGGCTGGCGGTTTCAATATTCACCACCAGTACACTTTCAAGTGTATCGTTTTTGCCCGATCCCGATCGTTCCTAGTTATCACAAACGGACAGGCATCCTAAGGACACCTATAGAGGGCTCCGGTTCATGCGCATGCGCGCTACACTCCTCACCACGCTATTACACGTGGAGGATAGGAGACACAACGGAGACAGCCCCAGCGCACGGGACTGATCTCCCAGGACTGAGACTGCCCATCTATTCCCTATGCGATGCCCTACTCCTGTGATAAACGTCAGAATCGGGGATCATTAAAGACATTTTATATGTAAGTTTTTACTATTTTATTTTTTGGTAATATAATTTACATCTCTCATCTTGGTGCGCCTTGTGTTTTTTCTCTTTCACTGACATTGGTATCGCCGTCGGAGTCTTCCAGTGGAAACCACATTTGGAGGTGGGGGAGACACCTCAAAACACGAGAGCAGCAAAAGAACAGAGAGGGATCAACATTCCAGGTTTAAAGAGCCAGAGCGCGGACTGAACTTTTCATCACGGGTTAAAAAACATCTGCAGGTATACGCGGAGTCCTTATTATATTAGGGATGCCCCAGTATAGCAGAGGTACCCACATACATGACCAGGTATCCTGAGTCTAGAGTAGGGCTTCAGGAAGGTGCTCGATCTAAGGTTATAAAGCTGAGCATGTTTGCAGTGTTTTAAAAGTTTAAAAGTATTTTTCTGATGTGTGCCAAGAATGAGGTTAGTGAAAGTAGGGAATATTTACATTCCCTCTATTACTGACACCAGAATACGAACTCAGAAATGTTAGTTCGCAGAAGACAGGACACCACATCTTTTATTAAACGGGTATAGTTTTAATGAGGTCGTGAATCTCACTATATCAGGGTCTCTCTCTCTTCAGTCACTTGCTCCAAATTCAATCATGCATGCGCTAGCTCACTAAGAAAGACTCTGACACAAGGTTCAGCTTCAATCTCAGTACATGCGTTATCCCCGGGGGTAACACAGGAACTGCTGCTTTATTATTCAGCTCACAAAGTTTATGTAGCATAGCAATGGGGCGAGCCAAGGGTTGGGCTTAAGCTGCTTATATCTTGATCCGGGACACTCTTTCATCTCTCATTGGTGTACATTCCTTCATGCATGGGTGCGTGATCAGCTCGTGAGTCAGCTCGTGCTGATAAGCCAGTTGTTTGTACATTCTTCACATTCTTCATCAGCCGGATGTCTCCATTACAGGATAATCTCAGGGTGTGTTCCCGGATACAGGCACCATCTTTACTGTACAATATCTGTTTGCATTGCTGAGTTGGATAACTTTCGGAATAATGGATAAACATATATTCACATAATATTTTCTACCCTCACAATCCCCCCTTGAATTTATGTTTATTCGTTCACTCCCTAGGGGATACAAGCTGTCCTACGATGTGGGGAATGGGTAAAGGACTTCTTCACTTGACTACTGGCACAATACATCCCTAACAGATGTTCATACCTTCCATCAAGACTGTCAACATCGTAGGAGTCTCTCTCCCCAGATACCTTAAACCTCACAATAGAGAATTACGCATAATATATTTCGGGGGCCTTCGGATAGGCATATCCGACTTAGCTTTAGTTTGCAAAAATGATTCCAGTTCACTTCCTGTATTCATCATTGTTTCTGCTCCGACCACTTTATACATTAGTTTCCGATAAAGAGGGATGACACAGCAAAGCACAAGGATAGCAAAGACAAATAAACATAACAAAATCAATCCAATAGTCGTGAGAATTGACTTCCAGCCTCCAGTCCAATCTGCCAGCCAGTTGGCCCAGCTGGTATCCACCCCTGAATTTCTCTTAACCTCTGCCGCTAGATCCCTGATCTGGTTTAGTGCTTTGACCGTCTTTCCATCTATCACAGAGTTTTCTGGGATAAACGTGCAACATTCTTCTCCAAACATTGAACATACCCCCCCTTTCTCTGCTAAAAGCATATCCAAGGCCATTCGATTCTGAAGAGTCATTCGGGTATTTGGTCCTAGTTCCTCAATTATACCTTGGAAAGCGTCCCTACTATAATTGATAAATCTCTGTTGGTTGTAATACAGATAATTGATCCAATCAACATTTTTATTAATTTGTACTTGGGGAACCATTGATGCGAATCCAGCAAGAATTTGGTCTTGGGCCTTAAATTCGTCAGGGACCCCCCTTGGGACCCCTATGGCATCTCTATATACCAGATTATCACTTTGCAGGGCTGTTGCTATACTTCTTTTTGATCTCGACAGAGAGAGAGACTTCCTGAATAGGCACTGCTCTTCTGGTTCCCATGGGAGTATTCTGAAAGGCATAACTACCTTAACTAATGCACACTGTCCTTGCCACATTTGGGGTAGAATATTTCGGAGTTTACCATTTCCGCATAACCAATATATATCAAGCATATGGCCAGTGTGATCCTGGAGGTCGGCAGAAGGTGTAGACGAGTTAGAAACACAAAACCCTGGGTTAAATCTTCCTAAATTTATTCCCGTATCGTTATTTGCTATAAAGCATGTATAATTTCCGTTATGTACTATAACTTCCCTAGGGGGTTTAACGCTGGTTTTCAGGGATACCAGTGGTCTTAACTCTGGACAGTCAGTAGAGTTCTTACCTCTTAATAGAGTAATCAGGCATTCTGTTTCATTGTCGGAGAGTAACAGGGGAACCGTAGTTAAATGAGCATTAGCGGCTGCACAGGCTATACAGCTGACATTCTGGCCAGAACTTTTAACCGTATATTTTACCCATTCTAGCCACAGATTCTTCCTAACATCTGTCTGTGTTTCTATTCGGAATACATCTTCCCATGTCAAGCCCGGAATAGGTAATACCTCTTGAATTCGGGCATCTAATTTTTCTTTATTACTAGGTCGGGAGGTTGGTGACACGGGTCTACTGTTAGTATTTTTCAACTCCAGTTGTCCCATCTTTCTGGTGAGAGCACCCCCGTACATACCAAGCACATATTTTCCCATATCTCCTTCTGAAGGATTTTCCAATTGTAAATAAAAGGGCAGACAATCTTGTCGTGCATTATTTTTGCATCTGGTAGGATCCCAAGATCCCTTAGCGAGAGTTAAACGGGTAAGGAGAGATTTCCCGTTCTTGTCTTTTCTATCCAGTCCCCCCTTTGGCCTGTACGCCCAATCGTTTCCTGTGTTCCATCCTACATTTGACCAGGAGGAGCACCATTCGTTTCCTGTACTGGTGACACACAGATATATCTGGGCCTGCTTATTTTCAGGGGATCTCAAATTATATGATGGATCGTAATGGTAATTAATATCGTTAAGGGACCAGACAGAGTAATTGGGCAGAATACTACCGCAATCTGCAATATTACAGAAATCAGTTGTAAAGGTTTGTAGGGGCAGGGAGGTGTTTACCCAGAAAGTGATTGGGGCAGCTTCAACAGTGATCATTAGTGTAATGATAAAAAGGATATACATTATGGAGCTTCAACGGAAGACTTCTTGCAGTGAGAGGCGTGTATCCACGGTCCCTTCCCTTCAAGCTTCACTGCTGTAGGTGTGATCAGCAGAACTCGATATGGACCTTCAAATCTGGGCTCCAAACAATCGGGTCTCACGTGTTTCTTTAGGTACACGCTATCCCCAGGTAGAAAGGGGTGTACCGTGTCTCCTGTGGACTCTGGAAGAGAAGCAGACACTACAGAACGAGAGTTAGACAATTCTTGAGCAAGTGAAATTACAAATTGTACTACTTTATCTTGACCCTTTTGTAATTCCTGACTATCTATCTCTGGTATCCGGGGAGGGGACCCAAATAGGACTTCATATGGGGTAAGCCCATGCTTGGCCTGGGGCGTGTGTCTGACATGATATAACGCTATAGGCAATAGATCTGGCCAAGGGAGGGGGTGATCTTGACTCATCTTAAGTAGTTTGGTCTTCAGTGTGCCGTTCATCCTTTCCACCTTTCCCGAACTTTGTGGGTGATAGGGAGTGTGGAGTCCTTGATGAGATCCCAACATAAACCATAGTTCCCCAAAAATAGAGGCTGTGAACGCCGGTCCTTGGTCACTTTCGATCACTTCAGGTATACCAAACCTGCATGCTATTTCGATAAGCATTTTCTTCGCTGTCACCCTTGCCGTCATGTTCTTGACTGGGTAAGCTTCGGGCCATCCTGAAAACAAATCCACTACTACCAATACATACTCGTATCCCCCGGCCGGGGGCATGTGAATATGGTCCACTTGGATTCTCTGCCATGGGTAGTCGGGCTTGGCTAAATGCTGGGTGGGTACGGTCTGTGTGCTGCTGGGATTACAGGTCTGACAAACCTGACAGGCTCGGTTGTATGCGGCCAATGTGGTACTGATTCCAGGAGCATGGTAGAATTTTCTCACATATGCTAGGGCTTGATTCTTTCCTCGGTGTGTGGCCCCATGTGCCCATGTTGCTACAGCTGGATACATTCTTCTTGGAAGACAGTATACATTATCCTTTTTCCACAGACCAGTTTTCTTTTCCACGGTCGCCCCATCTTTCCTCCACTGCTTCTTTTCTTCTGATAATACTTTTGCCTGTTCCTGTTGTAGTTTAACAACTGGAGGTCGTGCTGTATTAATTTCGGGAAACTCTTCAGCCTTGATTTGTGCCTCTGTTTCCTCCCGTTGTTTCTTTTCTTGTGCCCGCGTGCTTACCATTGCTACTTCCATGTCTTCCATGGCTAGCCATCTCTCTGACACAGATCCCAAGGCAGCTTGTTTGGCGGCTTGGTCAGCTAATTGATTTCCTCTTGTTTCCGTGTTGTCCACTTTTCCATGTGCCTTGACCTTGAGAACCGCTACCTGGATAGGTAGCCCCATAGCATGCATAAGTCCTTGGATAAGGGTGGCATGCTTCACCGGTGTTCCTGAGGAGGTTATGAATCCTCTATTTCTCCAGATGGTACCAAAATCATGGGCAATGCCAAAAGCATATCGTGAGTCTGTTCTTATATTCACCCTTTTTCCTTCTGCCATCTCTAATGCTGTTTGTAACGCAATCAATTCCGCCTCCTGGGCTGACCTGCTTGGTGGCAATGCTTCAGCGTAGAGAATCTCTTTCTCCGTGGTGACGGCGAAACCAGTATGAAATCTGCCGCTATCATCGGCATACCTTGAGCCATCTGTCCAGAGTTCTAGGTCAGCACCTGAGATGGCAGTAGTAGACATATTCTGTGGTTCCGATGTGTCTTGCTGTAAGGTGCGTAAACAGTCATGGGGGGACATCGTTGAGGGGGGGGGGTTCGGTTCTTCCAGTGGTTCCTCTCCCCCCTTTGGGATATGTGGCAGAAGAGTTGCCGGGTTGATAGTGGTACATCGTTGAAAAGAAACGTAAGACGGAAGAAGCAATGAGCACTGAAGTCTCAAATGGCGTTGATGCGAGAGATGTCGGGGTAATGTCAGCGAGAGAACAGCAGCCAAGTCATGTGGAGCTTGTATAACAACATCATGTCCGAGAGTGATGTCCGCCACTTTATCCAGCAGTACTTGGGCGGAATGGGCGGCTTTGAGACAACTCGGAGAAGTACGTGCGACCGGATCCAGCCTGCAGGAGTAGTAACCAACAGGGCGCTGTTTTTCCCGATAGGATTGTGTAAGAACTCCAGAAGCATGGCCTTCTTGCTCGGACACATATAGATTGAATGGCTTGGTATAATCTGGAAGGCCCAGTGCTGGTGCACTTGAAATGGCTTCCTTCAGAAGATTGTAACAGCGTTGATATAATTGATAGGCAACTGGGTCGGCCACATCGTCTTCCTTGGGGCCAGTTTTCAGCGCATCATACAGCGGTTGCATAAGCCTGGAAGCATCAGGTATCCACTGTCTACAGTAGGTGATAAGTCCAAGGAATGATTGCAGTTGGCTGATTGTGGATGGATAAGAGACAGATACAATAGCTTGTTTTCTTTCATCTGTCAGATGTCTGATTCCTTGTGATATACAATGCCCCAGAAAAACGACCTTAGGGAGGCACCATTGGAGTTTTGACTTAGAGACTTTACATTGGATGGAGAACAGATGTTGCAACAGGGAGACGGAGAGTGATTCCATCTGTTGGCTGTCGATTGGGCCACATAGTAGAAGGTCATCAACATACTGGAGTAGCGTAGCTTTAGGGTGAGCTAACACCCATGGTGTAAGAGAGAGTTTCAAAGCTTGGGAAAACTGGTTAGGGCTATTCTGGGCCCCTTGGGGTATTCTTGTCCATGTCAGTTGAGCTCCTTGGAAAGTAAAAGAAAATAAAAATTGGGAGTCCACATGAAGGGGAACACTGAAAAAAGCATTGGCCAGGTCTATAACTGTGAAGAGACTGGCCTCGGGAGGGACTCCGCTGAGGAGAGTATTCGGATTGGGGACAACAGGGGTTTCCAATATGGTTGCTGCATTGACAGCACGCAGATCTTGTACCAATCGATATTTATCAGGTTGGCCTTTGACACTTTTCTTCTTGACAGGAAACAGAGGAGTATTGCAAGGTGAAGTGCAATACCTGAGCACCCCTTTCTCCAAATATGCATGAATTTGTATCTTCAGACTGGCTTCCTGTGCAGCTTTGAGAGGGTATTGCGGGATTCTTGGGTAAGGGACTCCAGATTTCAACTGTACAACCACTGGGGGAACAGGGAGAAGTCCCACATCTTCCGGTCCCACAGACCATAAACTTGAAGGAACGTGATCTTCAATATGGCTCGGGAAGCCAGTGTCAGGGTTTGATTGTTCTTGTAGGAACATCAATGGTAGAGCTTTGAGAACACAGATATCCGCCGGTGTGTCCTCACCATCGGGACGGTGTAGAGTTAGTTGCATTCCGTACTCATCGTAGGAGATATTGGCCCTTAATCTTTGTAAAATATCGGATCCCAGTAAATTTAGGGGACAGGTGTTCGAGACCAGAAATCTAGCAGCGACTTCTGAGAACGGTCCGAGAGGTACAGGAACAGTAAGGCGGCTGTTTTGCGGTTTTCCCTCTACCCCCATCGATGTCATCCAATCATTAGAAAGTTCTATAGTGGGGGGGAGCAATTTTTTTGATATAACTGACGTGGACGCCCCTGAGTCCACCAGGAAATCCATAGGGACCTCTGCTACTGTGAGAGTGACTTTCCCACAAACAGCAGTTTGCCCCACTGCTGCCATGGCGGTCCCAGGTTGTCCCCCCTTTCAGGACCGGGGCGGAGGTCCCTCTGGTAGTTGGTCTGGTCTGGGCTTCCTGCAGTCTCTCCTGATATGTCCAACTATTCCACAGTTCCAGCAAGTTAGTCTGCCTTGGCTGCGGCCTCCTCCATTTTGCCTCCTGTCTTGTTGAGGCCCATTATATGGGTAATATCCTTGTTGGGGAATCGGTTGTGGATAGAAAGGTGCGTAGGCCGGGGCTGGGGCAGGGGCAGGGTATGGCTGTGGGTAAGGGAGGAAAGTAGGGGGTGGGTATGGATAACTGGGAGTTTGGAAAGGGGCGGGGGCGGACTGTGGAGGGAAGGATGCAGGTGCAGGAGGCGAGGCAGTAAGAGATGGACATAAAACTGCATCCGTGCATTCATTTTCTTGCATCATCAGCGCGAGTGCTTTCTTTTTATCTTTGTCTTTGAGTTCCTTCGCTTGTGACCGGGCAAACCCTTTAGCGACTAATATCGCGTCCTGCAATGTTCCACCAATACAATCTGGGCGTATTGACATAATCTTGTCTTTCAGCTGTTCATTGAGTCCATCTATAAAAGCCTTAGTCAGGATCATACGGTGAGCCTTGGCTTGAGTGGCAAAGCCAAGATCTTCGAACAGTATTTTAATCCTGGAGCCGTACTGTTCCACAGATTCATCCGTTTGTTGTGTAATTTCTTGGAGTGAGCCCTGTAACTCTGTGAGTGCTTCCTGGGCCCAGAGTTTGAGTTGTTGACAATAAGTGAGTCCCGAGGAGTATGTATCAGTAGGTTGTGACTGACTTTGGTCAAATGCCGGGGCCATCAGTGGCAGGAAACTGTCTGTGCATTTAATCTCCGTGAGAGATTGTAGATCCTGCCAGGTGCATCCGTAGGTTTTCTGTATCTGGCACATTCGTCTGTAGAATGGCATAGGTTGTTTCTCCGGGTCAGGTAGACCAGACACCAGAGTGGAAACTTGTGTAGGGTTGAACGTAACATACTGAAGACCAAGCTTGGATGTGTTATGTGTCGCATTATTGGTTTGGCCTTCTGCCGTGGGCTCCGTTTTTATAGCTGATATCCCTTGGGTATGATAAATCTGGGAACTGGGAAGTGGGGGCACAGCCGAGGGCACTATATCTGAAAGTGGGCCCTTGGATTGCAAAGCTGACCTAAGGATTGGTATTCTATCGGGATCATCAGTGACTATTCTGATCTCTGAGAGTGTGGTAGGTTGGGTGGCCACAAATTCTAATATGGTAGATATGATAGTATTTACAGCAGGTTCGGGTGGGTACCTAAATAACCCCGTGGACACCAAGGGGAAAGCAACAGAGGAGATTCCGCGCTCAGCACAGGCCTGGTCCGACAAATGAATAAGGGTATTCCAGACGACGGACTTTAATTGAGATTCGCATACTTCGGCAAAATTAGGGTCATACTGGGGACCTACGGCATGTATTATAAGGGCTATAGGCAAGTTGCCGGGGCCAGTGACAGCAATTTGTCCCGGGGGTACTTGGCCTGTGCGTGAAATGATTAGATTGCAATCCCGCTGCATGGAGGGGCCTGCGGCATGAGAGATACTCCGGGCCAATCCAGCCCCGTGTTGGAGTTGGGAGTTAGCAGGGTTAACTATTACATCTACCACCGCTGTCGTTATGTTCCCAATTCCTATAGTGACAATAACTTGCTTGCCTTGTCGTGTGACAAACGGTTTGGATAGTGCCGGAAACCACTGTTCCGGTGCCCGGGGAAGTGTGTCAGAAAGCGGGAGGGACTGCGGTGGTCTGATAGGAACTACTGGCGTGGGGTTGATTATGAGCGGCGGAGCCCTAGGCGTAGAGGTGGGGGGTGGATTAGAGTATGTATGCGGATTGGTGTGCGGATATGGGGTTTGTGGGTGGGGGGGTGGTGGCGGATCAGAGTATGGATATAAAGGGTCAAATTCCGCTAGATCCGATGTTTCGGACTCCGACCTACTATCAGGTCGTATTGCCTGTCGCCTTTGCCGACTCGCAGCGATTGCTTCTGGGGTAGTAATAAATTCTTGAAGCGAGGTGAAGGGAAACATGGGGAAAAGTACTTGTAGTGCAGACATAGCGTCATGCGTTCCACTGACCATCGGGCCTTGCGTTCCAGCAGGCTTAGGGCCTTGCGTGTCACTAGGTCCTTTTCCTGCATCCGGGCCTTGGTAAAAAGAACCGGAAGGGGTGAGGATAGGATATAGAGGGGCGGGAGGGAGCGTCTGGGCGGGAGCGGAAGGGGCGGACTTCTCGGATGAGATGGGCGGTGGGCCGGGACGGGGCACACCACAATTATAGCAGAAACTTCGCCATTCCGGGTTTTGCACACCACAATGGTGACAGACCCACCCCTTTGGACTAGGGCGGGCGCCATCTTGGTATGGCGGCGGATATGGGGTTTCCTCAGTTTTAACAGGCTTCATATATCCATATAGGGGATCAGTATTTTCTGCTCCACCCTCCCCCCGTACTTCTTCATAACCCTCATCACACAATTTTCCCGCTACCCGGAGATGAGCCTGTGCTACCTCTAAAAGACCTTTGTCTTCCAGCATTCCCCGGGATTCGGTTATCATTTTAGACCATATGCTGGGTTGTAACCTTCCCGTAGGCGGGACTCCAGCCAGTTTATATAGATTAGTAGCATGTTTGGTATATTTCTTTCCTTCTCGAGTGCGGACTAAATCTAGTGCTGTCTGTGCCCCTTTGGGTAACACATGTTTTTTCTTAAATAAGTGCAACATCTCTGAATTCTCTGTTCGTCCCACCAATATATCGTGGCCGGTCCTGTGTCACCGTCTCGAGGGAACCACTATTAGGTTACCGCCCTCAGACGCTGGGTCCCGGACCCCAGACACCCGGTACCGGAGACAGAGTACTATTTCTACGTCTCGAGGGAACCACTTTTCCAGGTTACCGCCCTCAGAGCATCAGTGCCTGTCCTGTTCCCCTTTACTGGGCTGACAGCCTGCACTTCTCGGTGCCTGTCCTGTTCCCCTTTACTGGGCTGACAGCCTGCACTTCTCGGTGCCTGTCCTGTTCCCCTTTACTGGGCTGACAGCCTGCACTTCTCGGTGCCTGTCCTGTTCCCCTTTACTGGGCTGACAGCCTGCACTCTCATTCAGGGATTTTGCAATTACTTATCAGAAAATCAATCAGACAACCCGCAGTCTATTTCCCATTAATACCCACTCGGTCTCTTAAGTTCCCAACACTAATGCACTAATACACCTACATATACGAACTCCAGTCAGCCGACAAAAATCCCACTCCACTTCGGGCTCCCACTTGCGGCACTGACTAGCATATATAACATGTAAACATTCGTACAATTTAGCAACTTATAGGTGACCACAAGCAACTGAAGAGTATGATATTTTTAACAGTTCTAAACAGAGCGCGACTCTAAAGATCACACCGTTGTATCACATCAACGTGAGTGAAAGACCTAAACAGATTATACTACCTAGGCAGCAACCCACCGACTTGTCATAGGCAAGATAACACACAAATTGTATGCAAGAGCTTACCTTGACAATGAGGGTGATCAGTCCTCGGTTCGGTGTGTCACGGTCTCTGCAGCAAAATCAGCGACAGGTCAGTCTCTCGTGGTGAGCCGGAGTCACGCTCCCCCCCTTCCACGTTGGGCGCCAAATAATGAGGTCGTGAATCTCACTATATCAGGGTCTCTCTCTCTTCAGTCACTTGCTCCAAATTCAATCATGCATGCGCTAGCTCACTAAGAAAGACTCTGACACAAGGTTCAGCTTCAATCTCAGTACATGCGTTATCCCCGGGGGTAACACAGGAACTGCTGCTTTATTATTCAGCTCACAAAGTTTATGTAGCATAGCAATGGGGCGAGCCAAGGGTTGGGCTTAAGCTGCTTATATCTTGATCCGGGACACTCTTTCATCTCTCATTGGTGTACATTCCTTCATGCATGGGTGCGTGATCAGCTCGTGAGTCAGCTCGTGCTGATAAGCCAGTTGTTTGTACATTCTTCACATTCTTCATCAGCCGGATGTCTCCATTACAGGATAATCTCAGGGTGTGTTCCCGGATACAGGCACCATCTTTACTGTACAATATCTGTTTGCATTGCTGAGTTGGATAACTTTCGGAATAATGGATAAACATATATTCACATAATATTTTCTACCCTCACAGTTTAATACATATAGATATTGCTGACCTGTATATGAGCTGAGGGCTTTCTAAGTCATGGATTCCGGAAGACACAGATGGTGACACAGATGGCTACCAAGCTTGGCTACCAGGCCGCTGTGTCTGTCCGAGGTCCGTAGGTGAAAAACTCAAGGATTCCTATGTGTTAGGACAGGAGGGGCACTGACGTTATTCTGGCCTGACACAAGACAACCTAACACCATTTGCCCAAAATCCAGACTCTGTGGAGCCTGAGCAGCGGGTGGGCTAGGTATGCAAAGAGGCTGAGGGGACAGGATAGCCCATGCCCCCTTGCTACATGGGAAAAGGTGCCCGCCCTTCTTTACAATACCAGCAGATCGGTGATTGGCTGGCAAAAGAATTCCAACGCTCTGATAAGCTGGTCAGCTTAGTGAATGACAGCCTAAAAGCTTAAGAAAGCTTGCAGCCAATGGGGAGCATGCAAACAAAAAGAAAGCGCAAAAAGGAAAAACACAGTTAGTAAAAATAATTGTCTTTATACCAATTAAAATAAAACTACATAATAAGAAAGTACATAAAAAGGATTCACATGAACCCACAATTCCACAATGACAAGGCACTAATGAGGATCCCTGCAACAAAAGTCCATATATCTAGTGATGGAAAAAGTCCTGGGAAATAGCTAGATATTATTAGCTTACATGTGGTTGAAACAGGGACCAGCTTTCATGCAAAGTCAGGGGAAAACCACCGCAATCGACCGAGCACCCGTCGTCACGTCCGCTCCTCGATGCGTCACCTCTACGATGTCACTTCTATGCGTTTCGCGTCATATGACGCTTCTTCAGGAAGTCAGATACCGCTCGGTAAATTGCGGTGGTTTTCCCTTGACTTTGCATGAAAGCTGGTCCCTATATACAAAAGCCCACGGTGCCATGAATACCGATATGACCAACTGTCAGAGGCATACTCGGATGCCCGGAGTCTCATGCCCTCCAAGCTGGTATCAGACCTCACCAAATCCCTAAACTGTGCCCCTAATCCTGGCCACCCACCCTTAGTTTCTAAGTCTGGGAAAAAAAGGAACATGTAAAGGGGAAGGTTCAGCACACTATCGTATCTCACTCTGGTTTACCTGCCTTGTCTCCTCGGTCTCCTCGGAGACCTCTGGAACTGTTGGTCCCAAATGCAGGGGATGGCAACATCATCAGGTGTACCTCCTGAGCTCTTACTCTCGGTAATCGCTGCAAAAGGAGCCAGTTATGCCGTAAACATACAGGTAACATGCCCCAGCTCTTTACCATGGAGAACCTCGGTATCGAACCCGCGCAATCCCCCACCTCCTTCATGCCCTTTCTGGCACCCCAATCATGGAATACCCAGGCAACTTGAATGGACCACGGTCCACCATCCGGCATGGTTATTTGCATCCCTGTGCCCAAGAGCAAATCCTCTGGCTTGACCAAATCAGGTTGGACCAGGTTGACAGTGGCACTGGAGTCGAGCAAGCCGACCATTTGGCAATCTCCGATTGTCATTTGGTGTAAATGCTTCTGCCGGACATCATTGGATTGCAGCCCAACTAGGGCAATCAGATGTCCAGGTGGCATTGTTCCTCTGAGCGGAACATGCCTCTGTATGCTTCTGGGGTGGGTAACAGGGCTTTCACATGTCCATAGTCATTGCCATCCTCGGCGGGAATTGCCTGGAGAGTTTCCGGGGCAGCACCGGGCAATACCATGTTTAGACACAAAACCCAGTCCCGTTCTGACACCTTGTATCTGTGACATTGGGTCTCAATTTTTTTTAGGAACTCATCAATTTTATCTGTGCCATCCATGAATTTGCCGAAGCTGTGGTGGTCCACTCGGGGACTGGCTTGCTCCCCATTAACAATGTGGGAGTGTGGACCGGATGTCCTTTGTGTGGCTGCAAGCAGGCAGACCCTTTCGTCGAGGGTAGCCCCCTCTAACTACACTGGCGACACACTTTATTCGAGCTCGGCTAGTCCCACGAATTCGGGTATAACCGGGTGTATTGAGGTTTGTGACTGTTTTCTGCCCGAGTGCATTGGGTTATTTTCCATGCAGGGATTGAAGCATTTTATTCCCGCTGGCTGCAATACCGCACAGTATATATATATATACTGCATTACAATTCATGAATTTATGCCATCTGGTAGACACGCGAAGCATTGCAGCCTATTAAATCCTAATCATTATCATTTAACAGATCAGCCGCCCGTCAGCCAGGCATGAACCCAGGCTGGGAAGGCAAACGCAACGGGGCTTGTCAGAGGTGAGGAGCGGCGCATTCCAGGTATCTGCCAGGTACATACTGGGTATTTGCTCGAATAAAGTGTGTCGGTGCAGTAGGATTCAAGGAGTGCGGCAATTCCAGGGATGGAGAGTCCGCTAGCCACTGGGGCTACCACTGCTGCACTCCCTGAAACTGGTCCCCCCACAATGTCCACGTGGATGCCCTCTACCTCCCCATGTCATTCCTACTCCACCGCAGCTGGAATAACCCACTGTGCAACGGGTTGGCTTGTGACAACTGCAACTGCACTTGAGGGTTTGTCCCCCTCGAGTGAAGCAATGCGTGCTTCGTTAGCTTCTAAGTCCTCCGCAAACTAAG
The DNA here is from genome assembly GCF_040206685.1 of Ascaphus truei. Classification (NCBI taxonomy): domain Eukaryota; kingdom Metazoa; phylum Chordata; class Amphibia; order Anura; family Ascaphidae; genus Ascaphus; species Ascaphus truei. Next base: position 424,609,613 of record NC_134483.1, on the reverse strand, counting down.
TTTTTGACCAACCGTCCATTTGTAACCCATAGCTCTCACATCGGGCAACAATTGTGGCTCGGTCCCATGACTGGTACCGACCTGACCGCTAGTCCATGTTCGCCTGATGGCACTAAACTGAGTGAAATCGAGAACCTGTGTTTTCTCTGCTTTGTAAAATATGTATACGTTACCACTTAGTTTGGGAGCTCACACTCCTCGAGTCTCCCTCTATGTTAAAAGACCCCGCAAGATTTTAAAACATAGGCTTTATGATCCCACCACTGCCACTAGTAAATATAAGCCTGTCACGGGAGACCAGACAATTCCACTTTTTTACCGGGATCATTCATTGAGCAAAACCAAGAAGTCAAACAAATTGTCATTTGTTTAATTGAAACAGACGTACACACAGTTGATTACAATAATACCGATGAAACACACTTAATAGGGGGCGTGGGCTACAAACTAACCTTTCCTAGTCATAATAGCTCAGCAAACAAAGTCTTTGCAAGTCCTTTAGATGACTGGGACTAAGCTTGAAATGTCCTGGAACTAAACTCAGCATGCCGCCACCGGTCTTTCCACTCTGGAGGTGCTGAAATCCCTTGACCCGGAGTGACTGCCAAATACCCTGGCACTATTTTCAACTTGTAATTCAAGCCACGACAGCTACGTTCTCTTTTCAGAACGTGGCCCCGAAAAGTGGGACTTAGAAAATTTCCAGCCTTAAAATTTTTGAAGCCGGCTCGCGTCTATTTCTCACAGAGCATCTTTTGGTCAGTACAAATCTGCCACTCCTGTCTTCGCACATAGAATCTCTCAAACTGATTGGCTGCTAGGTTTCTAATAGGATTTCAGTCCCATTCACAGAATACTTCAGCCAATCAGAACGTGGGAATTTTGCCACCCGCCTATCAGCGTTTTGCCGTTACCCTGAAATTAGGCGGGCACGGTTTTCAATTCAGCAAAGGGGCATGCCTCAACCTGGCACCTCGAACTCTTGGCATATTGAACCCCCTGCCGAGCCAGGCTCCTAAGATTCTGGGGGTGGGCGAATTGTCACCTGATAACCCTCATTCATTTCAGAACGTGAGTACTCAAGGATAACTCCGGTACTCCGCTCGCCGAAATACCTTGGCAGCTCTGTGGCTTTCAGGTCCGTTACCCGAGCAGACTTAGTGGCACCAACTTGGAAGCCAGCTGGTCTTTCGGAACTGTGGACTTTGAAATCCCCTGCTCTTATACAGTGCACCAAGCATTATACATTTTAAAAATACCCGGTTAATAAAAAATACTTGGATACTGTGTCTTATTAAAATGTCTCCTGTGACACTGTTGAAATACAGTAGCCTATGAATACAGTACATTTAATTGCTTTTAAAGACACACTAGAACTGCCTATCGCTACTGCCAAGAAACCATTTGGCAACTGCGGCTTAGGTCTGGTCAAGGGGCTGTGAAATGTAATGCAAATGCACTTGGTTTTGTGTGGTTATGGCAACTGTGAGTCTTGCTACTGTACATCTAAAGGTTTATATGAAAATATGTGAACTTTGGCTTTTAAAAAATATATATTAAATTATTTTTAAAAAGTGTTTAAAATATTGTCCCAGACCTTTTTGTAAAAATTGTAACCAGAGAATGTTCCACTGATTTCAAGTCTCCCTTCTCAAACTCCATGTATTTCTTGGTCTCTGACAGGCATAACAATTAAATATTTTAAATTACCTTATCTCTCAGGTACAGTAGATCAAATAACATTGACAATCACCCTCCAAGTTGCAAATGGAAAAAAAGGCAAATTATGAAATGTTTAATACATTTTTTTTAAACAGATATATTTTTGATTTAAGGACTATGGGGCCTATGCAGAGAGCAGCGAGAAGCGCAATATCGCCAGGTGTTCGCCAAATATGCCTACAGAAATTTAGTAAATGGCGTGAAACTGGCGAGATGAGAAAAAACCGCCATTTTTTTTTTGTTTTAAAAACTCGCCGCGCGGGTGGCGAGAAGCAATATCTCGCCAGTTTTAAAACTCGCCGTATGCAGGTAGCCCCGATCAGCATCTCGCTGCTGATCGCGCCTATAAAATGGAGAGATTTTCTCCAAATAGCTCCGCCAAAAAAAGTTGGCAAGAAGCTGGAGCTGAGCGGCGATAGGGGCCATAAAAAATAATCAGGCCCTTTTCCTGGCTTGGATTGATGCCGGGGGGCTCCAGAGCTGATACCATTAATACCAGCACCGGAGGACCCCGGCATGCATCCGAGGCAGGAAAAATGCATGTACAGGCCACTTCATTACCTCAGCGGGTAACCGCTAAGGCAATGAAGGGGTTAACCCACTGTGCCAGCTTTATTGTGGGTAGCGGGTGTGGGTGAAGGGGGTATTTGGCCCTTGGTATGAGTTTAGGGCTTGCGGGGGGGTTGCGGGTGCACTTAACCCCTTCATGACCGTAGCAGTTAATACCGCTACGATCATGAAGGGGTTAACCCCTCCCGCTACCCCCCCGCAAGCCCTAAACAACCACCGTTGGGGCTAATAACACCTTCACTCACACCCGCTACCCACAATGAAGAATAATCACACACAGCAGCCCTACACTAAATAAATAAATCTAAATGAATAAATAAATAAATGAATATAAATATATATATATATATATATATATATATATATATATATATATATATATATATATATATATATATATATATATATATGACTAAAAGGGAGGGAGAGTAGGGTCAAAAAGGTGCACTCAGATGCTGAATTATGAAAAATAGAAATGGACTTTATTAACAAAGAGTATAAAAAACACAAAAGACAGACCCATACAAATCACATGTCAGATCGCGATGCGACACAATGTAAGAACACCAAAGAGGTACAATTGGTCTGAGAAGAGCCAAAGTAAGGTGACAATATATCATTACAAATATAACATAACAGAACTAGGGGAAAAATAATTCTCCCCAAGTAATGTTTACTGAGATCGGCCGATCCAGAACAAGAGTAGCAATTAATATAGATGGTAAGTAGATACAGACCACAAGAAAATAATTAAATATATATTATAGTAAATATACATACTGTAGACCTCTTAATGATGATGAGAGATGGTTAGGCACATAGCTAGAAATGCATAAAGTTGTGACCCTTAAATGTGCTGTAGATCAGCTGAATAAAGTGATGCCCAAATTGAGCTGCACATGTAAAATAAGTAACAGCAGTGGAAGATCCATAAAGTGCACTAGTAGCGCTTATATAAAGTCCCCTGAGATACAGAGCTCAAAAATAATGAGCAGTGGTGTGTGAATAACACAGGGACATAGAGCACTGCTGTGTGAGGTGTGCACAAAGCACTGAGGAAATGCAGTGATAATTACCAGCGTTACTCAGTCAGGCAGCAGGAGAATCAGATGATAAAGACCAAAGTCTCGCAGTGGGACATCAGCAGTAAAACATAGGAAAGTCTCACGCAGTATGGTAAGGCACACGGGTCACAGGATGGAGGGGTGCTGTCACAGCTCTGCTCCTACGGCCGTTCCGGGAGCATACAGTGTCAGCATAAACAAACACTCTTAAAGGGCTCCGTTTTCGCGCCAAAAGTTCACTCGTGACCAACAGCCAATAGGAAATTCTGAAAAATAGAACCGTGTCTGCTGTTGCTATGTGGAAGTGAGCAG
>NC_134483.1:424515945-424603445 GCF_040206685.1 Ascaphus truei | reverse complement strand
CTGTATTCTTCTTTCTTCTATCTTCTTCCAGGGTCTTCTTCCCGTCTTCGGCCACGTCCTGGCCTTCTTCTGTAGGAGGTCCTTCCTCCTTGGCGGCTGGCTTCAAAATGAGACGACATAGGCTTTTAAAGGCCTATGACGTCACATTTTCGTCATATGGTTCCCACGGCCCTGATTGGGCCGTGAAAACCATGTGTTTTGGCCAATAAAAAAAAAATGATGATGTCACTTTAAGGCAATGAAAGCACAGCCAATCAGAATGGCTTTGCTTCAATTGCCTTTAAGATGACGTCAATAAAAGAAACATGGCCGCCTCACATGGTACGGTAGCCAATCAGAGCGTGGGAAGTCTATCCCTACTCTGATTGGCTCTAGTATACCATGTGACAGAGGCTTGGGGGAGAAAGGATGTGGCGTCATTGAAAGCCTGTCACATGGTACTAGAGCCAATCAGAGTAGGGATAGACTTCCCACGCTCTGATTGGCTACAGTACCATGTGAGGCCGGCCATGTTTCTTTTATTGACGTCATCTTAAAGGCAATTGAAGCAAAGCCATTCTGATTGGCTGTGCTTTCATTGCCTTTAAGTGCCTTTAAAAGCCTATGTCGTCTCATTTTGAAGCCAGCCGCCGAGGAGGAAGGACCTGCTACAGAAGAAGAAGGCCAGGGCGTGGCCGAAGATGGGAAGAAGACCCCGGAAGAAGATAGAAGAAAAAGAATACAGATGAAGATGGATTAAAATTAGAAGACCCGTGGATTGATTTGGATTTTTAGTTTAATGTTTATTTTTTTATGGTTTGTTATTTTATGGGTTCCTGTGCCTGGTGGTTTTGATCGTGAGTAACCAGTTCAACGGGAGTCGTGGGGGCAAGTAATGGTAAGTGAACTAAAGAAATATATTTAATTGAACTTGTTAATTTTTTTACATTCTTTTCTTTACATGTTTATTTAATTATCTGTGGTATATAATTTCTTGCCACTGTATGTATGTATGTATGTCTAGAGAGATATATAAATACAGGGTAAGAAATGATAGTGTTTCAAAAGCTTGATTTGATGTGTTTTTAATTATTTTGACTATGCATCTATGCTTAAATGTGTGTTTAAAGTCTTTTAAAATTAGATAGATGTAATCGTTGCTATTGTATGTTGTATTAGAGGTCAGGGTTAGCCTTGGTTGTCAATTTTTTATGCTTGTTGGTACTTATATATTTTCACAGGCTACATTGCTCAATTGCAGGTTTGAATGAGTTAATTGTTTAATTGTTAGGGATGTAATGTAAATTGTTTAGGGATGGAATGTAAATTGTTTAGGGATGTCATTAATGAATGGTAATTGATTTATGTTTACCGGATTGGTTATAATAGTATATTTGTTTGGAGTTGTCTGTATTTTGCTTGCAATGTTATTGTTAACATTCATTTGCAGAATGTATATGGTGCTTAGATTGTATGCATCATATATATAATATAAATGCAATGTGTTGATTGTGATTTGAGGTTTTTGATTGGCATTTGATCTTTTTGATTGTAATATCAGTTAGGATTATGAAAGGAAATTAATTATATTGTAGTGTGTATTTATGGAGAACTGTTATTTGGAGTACAGCATGTTTTTGATAACCCTTCTACATTTATTTGTATATTGGTTCATCATGTGTGTATATATATATATATCTCTCTCTCTCTCTCTGTATATATATTTGCATGATGAAGCCAATGTACAAATTCATGGGTGAAGGGTGGGTATCGGGCCAGTGTGGCTTAACCCCTTAATTACCTTTGCGGTTATTATCCGATATAGTATTTAAGGGGTTAATTGATATCTGAATATAATTGCAATGTATTGGCTTTGTATTGGCTATGTTTTTTGTGGATGTTGCTGGCGACTGAGACTTCTTATTGATAAGGTCAGTAGTATTTAATTTATTTGAATATGCTAGTTAATGTTTTTAATAATGGGCAAATATTCTATTATCCCTATCTGGATAATAGTTATTTAGCACATTATTGTACTGTAGGTGTTGGGGGGGGGGGTGTTCCCCAACGGTATGTGGGTAGGCCTCCCTTGTGGGTAGTCAGTGAGGGTGGTTAGGCCTCACGGGGTGGGGGGTTACTGTGGGAGGGTATGTAGGCGTCCCGAGTGGTGGGTGAGGGTGGGTTAACCCCTTAATGACTGTAGCGGTTAATTACCGCTATGGTGATTAAGGAGTTAGGGGACATTACTTTGGATGTTTTAATTCTTGTGTCTCTTTTGCAGCAGCGGAGGGGGCATGGGCAGGATGAAGATGAGGATGGCCTTCATCGTGGCAACCGGTAATTGGTAAGTGCTATATGTATTTAATGTATTTATTCTTGTTTATGTATTTTAAATACACAGTGGGTGTATGTTGTTTATTGCAATGTTTATTGGGGGCAATTGTCCACAATAAACATGCTATTCTGCCTTAACCCTTCATTGCCTTAGCGGCTATACGCTATGGTAATGAAGCATCATTTCTGTTTTTTAATAATATTGTGCGGGAGCAGGGGGCCCCCTGAGCTGAACCACATTGATTTGTGGCTCAGGGGACCCCCTGCTCACTGTACACTATTATTAAAAATATATTAATGTTGCTTCGTTACCGTAGCACATAGCCGCTAAGGTAAGGAATGATTGTGTATTGATATGTGTGTTTTATTCATACTGTAGATGTGCAGAGGGTCTCCGGAGCTGAAGCGCTTTGGTTTTATGTATGGGGACCCCCTGCTTCCCGAGATACCGGCCCCTTTAGGGGGTGCCGGTATCCCTCTACTTTCTTTACATTCCGCGGTCACGTGATCGGGACCTTTAAATGCAGAGGGATACCGGCACCTCATAAAGGGGTCTGTATCTCGGGAAGCAGGGGGTCCCGGGACCTGAAACCAATGCGATTCAGCTCCGGAGACCCCCTGCACATGTACACTTTGAATAAAAATGGTTTTAAAAATAATTTTTAATATGCTGGTGTTTGCGCCGAGAGAGCAGCGGATCTCTCTCTGCTTCAAACACAACTCGCCAGGGGACGGCTTCTCGGCAGCTTCTCGCCAGGCAGCCATCTCGCCACCGGTTACTAGCCATTTTATCAAATGGTGGTGGCGCATTCATTCGCCAGGGATTCGGCCCTCCCTGCATACAGCAAGGTTAACACGCCAAAAACCTGGCGAATTGAAACCCTGGCGAATACCATTTTTCGGCCCTTTCTGCATAGGCCCCTTAATCACCTTATTTTTATACTAAACATTTTGCTGTCTTTTTATTATCTTACAAGTTAAACTGTACAATAAACAGCCAGTGAATGCTGGTGGAAGAAGATTGTATTGTTTTCCCCAAGTCTTTATTATTTATGTTATTTCTTAATTAAACTGCCATCTAAATTGAAATGCTAGAAGATTGACCACATGTTAGTCTCATATTGCCAGAATTAATTGTGAAAATTGGGCTTGGCTGATAACTATCTTTTAGTAACTTGATGTATGATTTAGTTTACATTAATGACCAACTAATTGCTATACAGTATGTGTTACTAGCAATTATTACATACATTTGCATAGAGTACAAGATTTTGTGATGAATAAATATCCACCAAAAATCTTGTAAAAATTAGGAATTATAAAATGAAATACATTTTTCATTGAAGAATATTTTAAATAAATTGCTAAAAAAAAAAAAAAAAATCTTAACTTTCACCAAGGATTTAACTCTGAAAATTACCATTGAGTGCAACATTTTAAACTCCTTTAAAAATTAACATTTCATATTTTATATACACGTAGCACAAAATAAAAGCCTTTTCATTTATATAGGCCCATAATCATATTCTTCCACAGCCAATGAAAAATAGACAGGTGGGATTTGCATGTGTAATGTCCTGCTAGGGAAAGTAAGCTGTAAGTAGTGAAAGGCTGACATTTTATTCTAATTGCCCTTCAAATGTATAAATCTGTTGCTCTCTTCACCTATTTAAATTGAATTTAATGAATGTTTTAAAAAAAGATATTAAACTTTTTCAAATGGTTTATGATCCTCACAACTTTATACCAGAGTCCCTGAACACTGTTGAAAACCTTTTTTGACATAAGCATCTAGTCTAACTACTTAAGCTATATATGAATGTGACCACCAACTGTCTTTTCAGGATTGGAATAAGAAGCTAAAAAAAGAAAATGAAAACCTTTTAGCAGGACAACTCTCATTTCCACAAGAAAAAAATAATTGGCAGCCAAGAAAAATGGGTTTAAACAACGCAATAAACCACCAGACAATATAAAGAAACAAATATTTTATTGCATATGGATATGTGAGCAGTGGGATTCCAACACAAACTTTTAAAATATTTATTTTGCTGCTAGGTAATAATGTACACAGGAGAAGCTTTATTTATTCTTTGAGAGACATTTCTTACACTTGAGCATCTATGACTTTTATTTCCAATTGTCTGTTATTATTCTGTCAGAGACAATACACTCAAGAAACAGTGATTCATTTTTAAACAGTTTACAACTGCATTATTGTATATAAGAACTTATTACTTGAAACAAAACAAAAAATGGATACTGGGTAAAATGTCAAATGTGATCTGAACATTTTCTCTGCTGGTGTAGTTAAATAAATATTATGTATCATAATGGGATGATTCCGATAATGATAACTTAGAGGTAGAATATTCTACTATTCTTATTATTACAATATTCTATAACAGTTTATATGTACTGGAATGCATATTTGCACAGGTATATCATTCTGAAAACATACAGTTAAAAAATATATTGTGCATTAAACCATTGAGTCTTAATATATACAATAGAATAAAAATTGTATTTTGAATATTGAAGAAATTACTTGCCAACAATTTTGAGCCTGTGAGCACTGGGCATTGTGACTGAGTTTGCAGTTTGGGTCAAGTGCAAAGATGTAACCAGAAGAAGTTGAAACAAAGGAAGTTTGAAAAAGTAGTTAATTTCTTTTTCTAATCTGTTAGCACTTAATACTCCATAGTTGTATAGCAATGGTTGGTCCAACTATCTCTCTACCTTCCCTGTCATGTAAGTTCTAGTAAGACACAAACAGTTTCAGACTATCCTATGGGGTTTTCCCCCTCCACACGCTGACTTCCTGAGTAACGGGAGTGGAGATGACACAGGGATCTGTCATAGCAAATATTGGTACAGATATTGGGCCCTCCCTCTAAGAGCTTCAGGAAGGAAGTGCCTAAATTATAGAATGAAGTTCAGCCCCTTAGGGGTGAGTCCTTCAGTAGGGAGTTGGATTCCAGACTATCCCTTTGTGATGGTGAAGGGGTTACCAGACCAATAATAAAGGTGTTATGCCTGGCTGGTTGCCCCTAAACCCTGTTGGGGTGAAGGGGTTAATTGTATGGTCACCGTAATGCTATGTTTTCCCTGAATATCAACTGTGATGTCCCCTGGGTCATACCGTGAAAATGGAGTGTCAGTTCTGCAGCCCAGAACCTAGCTGCAGTCCTGCTAAAATGTACTGTATGTGTAAATTGTGCCCCATAAGCAAGGGGGGCTCCTAGCGCTTTAAAAACTATTAATTGAATAAGCGTGCCTGTGGTGAGCGGCTACATTGAAGCCCTGAATCACTTCCTAAACCGCCATCCCTCCGGAAAAGCCTTAACCACAAACTCAAGTAGATAAGTGGCTTGCGGTCTAGTTGAAGTGGCGGAGTACAACAATGTATCCTGTTGTCTCATTAACCAATTAAGGTCAATTGGTGAAGTGCTTCTGTGGTTATTGATCCCGGTAAGCAATGCTACATTTTATGCCGGCTTCTGACCGCAGAACAATAATAAGTCAAACCGCAAACCACATCACAGAGCCTATTCAATTAAAGGGCTAACTTGCGTTAGGAGGGAGCTAGCACTCTAATTTTTGGAATGCAGATAGCTAAGGATTGGTCATGCACATACATGTTGTTTTAATATCACCACCTCAAACAGAAATGACATAAAAATAAACCTTGTTTTAGGTCTTTTAAAATATGAAGACAGGAACCTTTTTCCTGTCAGCACGGCAGTAAATCCATTGACATGCACATATGTTAAGGATGAATGAGTTGAGGGATTTCCAACTCTGTCCTTCAAAGGGCACCCTGCTGCGCTGGTGCCCCAATGTTAGAGAAGTCCGGAGTTGAAAGCCTCAGAGACCCTGAAGTGTTAGGGCGGGTGGGATACAGTAAAGTACCTTGTACCAGTGTAAAGTGTGGGCTATTAACAAATGGTAGCCAACAACCAGACTTACTGTCGCCAGGTAAGGGGTTGGGTCCGGTATGCAAAGCAGCATAGGTGCCAAGTTAGCGCATACTCTTAGCAGACCGGGAAGCCACCTCTGCCAAGTTTTTGAGCTACTGGCAAGTCTGGGATAGATGAGAAAAATTATTCCAACAGGGGGATTGGCAGTACAGGTTAAGGATAGGAGTCTTAAGCCTATAAGAATGCCTGCAGCCTGGTCTTAGTCAGATTCACCTTAGATTCAGCTAAGAAAAATCTTAAGCTTCAACCAAGTCCGTTCCAGCGTCAGCAGAGTTAAAAAAAAGTGTGAGGGGTTAAAACATCGTAAAAAAGAATTGCATCCCTCTTCCAGAATTCGTTTGAGCTAAGGTTTCCCGAACTAATCCTATGAGGACTTAATGAAAAGTTTTCCTTCTGCGGAGATACAGGGATTGCATTCCACGCCCCTAGCCAAGGACTGTCACACGGCCCTATGCGCGCACCACCTTGCTCCCGTGCAGTGGTGCCTTGAGATTTGTTTTCAAGTTATTTGTTCCGCGGACATTATATTTCGTTTCTCTATCCCAGTAAGTGTATATTGAGTGTCATTGTGAAGAATGGTGTGTTTTTCTTAAAAGGAAATAAATTACAATTTATTTTACCCTCCTTGTTGTGCTCAATCCAGAATCCCGGTATTAATGTGTTAATAAGACTTGGTCTCCCGTGACACCCTTCATGGGGTAGGATCTCTCCTCGTCTCCTCCCGGCTGGGAGTGAGACATGTGCTCAGCCCCTCATGGGCTGAGTGCATAATCTAATCCACCAAGGCCTCACCATTACCCGCAGGCCTTATCAACTGGAGCAAATGCTGCAACGACACCAGCAGTGGCTGTTGTAATAAAAATCATCCTCATTTATACTTCTGGCTCCACTGCCGTCTACAGCATGTGGAGAGAGGTATTGAGAGTAAGGACTCTCATAGCGGGGACCACCTTCAGCCTTGCTGAAGCCCCCCCATGTCTGGATGCGCTATCACCAAGAAGGAAATAACCAGAGGAATCGCCAAAAGTCTGCCCTGTACCCCCACACCATCGTAGGCATCTCATCTCTCCTGTAACTCAAAGTTAATCAGCACTACAACTAGCAGTAGCATAGCCATGATCTCCCATGGTGAGGTGGGGAAAACATGTGCTACAGTTGCAATAATTAGCGGAATGTATGTGCACATGTTCTCTATGTACAGTACAGGACATTTGCATACTTGGAGCAGCCATTCAAAGGACTTCTGTGGGACGTTTGATAATGTGGTCTCTTTACAGTCTAAAATTGTTGATTTGAAGAGGCAACGTGCCACATTGAGGGATATTATCAATCTGCCAGGAGTTTGTTGCTCACTTACTAGGCCCTGACTATGACTAGTGGTGCAGAGGGTGGATCAGTGACTTCAGATCAGAAATATGTAGGTAGCTGGGTAACAGAATAGGAAGCTGAAAAAAGTGGAAGAGGCAAGCCATTTCTGAGCTTCCTCATTGCAGTAGGTATTTCAAATTGAGTGAAGATATTGGGGAAATCATAGCAGGAATGGCAAGGCTATGGGTGACTGATTCCTCTAGAAGTCAGGGAAATAGTTCCCCCAGCACAGAGGATACTCAGGATACTCAAAGACCTAGACAAGTTGTGGATGTAGAGGACTCAATCATTAAGAAGGTAGAGAGGGCAATCTGTTGCGGTCACCGAATGCACTGAACAGTTTGTTATCTCTCAAATTCTCAGTTTTAGCACATTGTAGATCAGATTGACAGAATAGAGCGAGGAGCTGGAAAAGACCTAGAAGTCTTGGTGCACGTCAGACCAAAAGTCTGCCCTGTACCCCCACACCATTGTGGGCATCTCATCTCTCCTGTACTGCACAGGAAATCAGCACTATAACATGCAGTAGCATAGCCATGATCTCGCAGAGGGGGGGGGTGAACATAAGCAACATATGGAGGCACTGCTCAAATGGCAGAGGCAGGACAGACTTTAGAGACTTTGCACTGGCAGCTGGCGGTAATTCAAAGAAGCCTGGGCCGGGACCCTGATGCTACTCCAGGGACCCCAGGCACCCATTCTATGTCAACGTGTAAGGAATCCGCTCCTGTGTTTGGCTGGAGCTCATCCTTGACGAGCTATAGTGTTTCCAGACAAACTCCTGTCTGAACCTGCAATCAAGAATCACCTGCTCTTGCAATTAGACTGCAGCCTGCTTCTTGCTGCTTGCTATGCAGCTCTGTCTCATTGGCTGCCTGTCTTATTTAATTCCTGCTCCTTCCCCTAGGAAGGGGTTGTACATACACTTCTCACTTTCTCTAGTAACTGTGTTTGCCACAGCCTGTGTTTGGCCTGCCTGGCCTTCTTGTTATAGTTCTCAGTTTCTGGCAGACTCTGCCTCGCTGAAGCGGTTACACTGAAACCCTCAGTGTTTCTTGTCCTGTCAGTTGTTCGTGTTTCCAGTGACCTTCCAGTGGCCTCCACCTCTCTCAGCTGTACCCGGCTAGGGGGTGCTGTTCTGTGCTGAAGCGCTGGATCCTCTGTGCTACTGGCAGAATCCACCACGCTGAAGCGGTTACACTGAAGCCCTTTGTGTTTCTTGTCCTGTCTGCAGTACCTGTTCCCAGTGACCTTCCAGTGGCCTCTACTCTCAACTGTACCCGGCTAGGGAGAGCTGTTCTGTGCTGAAGCAAAGGATCCCCGGTTCCTGTTCCCTCATCCCTGAAGTCCTGCTAGGTTCGCTGAAGCAGCTTCGTTGTACTCCCTGATGATGACCTCGGCTTGTATCCTCGATCACCACTCCTATGCCGCCTGCCTTGACCCCTGCCTGGATAACATTAACCCTGTTTCCTCCAATCTTGACCCAGCTATTCACGACTACGGAATTCGCAACCCGGATCCGGCTTCATGGTCTAAGGTCGGTGTTTCCACATCCCCACTGTGGTGGGGGAAGGATTAATCAGGAACACAATAAAGGTTATACCCGGTTTATTAATCCTGACCCGCAGTGGGAGTGAAGGAGTTAAACACGTGTTTTTTGCATTACTGTGATTGCCCTGTCTCAGACATCTTTTATTCCCCATTTGCAAGCCATTCCCTGCTTGCTATGTTAAAAGTCAAAATTCATTGCTTGCTATACCCTCTAACCGACACATGATGGCGTAGGAGCGCCCAACGCTAGCCCTGATTGGAAAAGCGTGGCAAAAGTTTAAAGGGCTGTCTGTGAGATAGATATCCATTACTTGCGGTTAACACCTCAAGTACTTTACCGGTACAATGTATCCGTTTATCGTTAGCTACGCGACTTGAAAGGCGGAAAGTCAATTGACGTGGGAACAGTGTCAATTGCCGTGAGAACGGGTGAACTTGTGGTCTAGAAGCCGGCATTTCAATTAGAAATGCTAACTCTAGAACGAAAGCACCCAGAAACCTGATTTTGGAGGTGCAAGTACAGTGAAACACCACATGCACATACATAAAAAAATTACAGTTATAACACAAACGGAACATGATGTTTTAATAAAGTATGTAGAAGCTGCAGATTTTAAATGTAAGGCAGGATGAATTCTGTAAGTCCGGGAAGGAATTTCTCAGACATTCAGCTTCTATATGGGTGAATGTGCTGGGGGTATTTTCATGGCTGAGCTTCAAAGGGGTCTCACTGATTTAGCGCCCCTCAGTATAAAGAAGTTTAAGGGATGAAACGACCCAGAGACCCATAATGTATACAGGTCTGGCATTCTGATGTATAACCAATGCCGGGCTATTGACACCTCTGGGTTAAAAATCAGACTCAGCGGCGCCAAGTTATGGGTGTATCCCAGGTATGCTAAGTGGCATGGGTGTCAACCTGACCCATGCGCTTTGCACACCGGAAAGCCTTTTTGCCCGGTCTCCTGAACTGTGGGCAACCCGGCTATTGGTGGGTTCAATTGTTCCCACGAGTGGATTGGATCTACATGTTAAAGATAGCCTTGGCCCGTCTATAACCGTGGCTCCCGAGGTATCCCCAGGCGGATTCGTGATTTTCTGATCCATGATGTAAAGACGCAAGACTTTGTTCCAGCACAGCGGCAACCGGTCCCGGAGAGAAGCGGTTAATAACAACGTAACCTAGGATTTGCCCCAAACTTCTGAATTTGTTAGCCCTGGTGACACTGGAAGGAATTCTAACGACGTTCCACGAAATACTTTGAGGTGGCTGAGATATCAGATCGGCAACTTGCGATCTGGCCACAGGACCTTTAAACCAAGGCTACATTTCTGGCGCTTGCAAGCAAAGGACAATTTATTTAATTCCAAGGACAATTTATTTTGTTCCAAGGACAATTTATTTTGTTCCCTTATTCCAGTAAGTGTTGTTTTAAGTGTATTCTGCAGATGTCATGTGTTTGTCTATCAAGGAAATAAATCACAATTTATTTTGCAACTTGTTCTATTCAATCGAGTACCCAGAAATATAAATGTGTTGGTGAAGTTGGTGTCCATCGTGACACCCACCTCAGCCCCGCGGTCCTGTCCAGGTTTGTGGTGAGCATAACCATTACACAAGGAAGGGGGGAGTCTCTCCTGAGGAATCACCAGTGAGGGGGCTGCCTAAGCCCTTACCAGAGAGACTTTGTTGGGGCGAACGCCAAGGGTACGATACCAGGGAGCGTGGGTACCCTTCATCGTAGTCCAAGACAGGGACAGGACAACCCTTGCCACACACCATGAGGACCCCTGTGCACAGTGAATGGTGCGAGTTGGGGCACACCCGAGGCATCACTGGGGAGAGTGTTACCCTTCATTCTTCTCCTGAACATGGGCCAGGGCCTTCACAACGTACCGTGAGGACCCTTGGGAAACAATATAAATAGACTGTGTTTCTGGGACGGGAACTTTCAGGCTCTGGGGTAACCCATGCACCATGCATGAAGTGCTGTGCTTCTGGGGGTGTACCCAGTGGGAAAATTATCCTGGGAGCGTGTCACCCCACTTCTCTGTTTTACAAGAGATGGGGCTCTCACAACGTACCGTGATTGACATTGTGCACCTTAGTGGCGGGCCACTGATGCATCTACATAGAGACCCTGTGTGATTGTATTCTGGCTCTATTACAGTGCTCTCAAAAAGGGAGTGCATAGCGAAGTCAAGATGGAGCTCCTGCCAAAATCGCAGGACCACGTGGGCTGCAAGAAGTAAGCAACCCTTTTCTGTAAAAAGTTTGTAACAAGTTGCAACCTGTTCGGCAGGAAAGTGTAGCCACACCTCTCCTCATGACTGGCTCAATCAGAGCCTGGTCACTACTTTGTTAATCCTACTTCCACTTTGAGTTCCACCTAGGGGAGTAGCAAATGCCTGGTATCCAATCCAGCAATGGAAGGTTCTTTCCACACCCTGTGGAGATTCACTTCTGTGGATCTGTGGACAAGTGAGGAGCTTCTACTAAATCCTCTGCTTTTCTGCTGTGTCTAGCTCATCTTCCTTGACCAAAAATCATGTGAACTATTCCCTACCAGGAGGATTTTTGGTTGTACATTGTATGGGAGACAGTTCCATCCAGTTGATCGGAGAAAGGGCTGGAAATTGCCATGCAATCATGCTGGAGCTATGACTGCATGGTGGCCAAATCCCAGTCCTCTAGTCCTCACCGAACCGGAGATAATGGTATCAGATGTAGGCACTTTTGCACTTCGTGTTTTAAAACCTAGCTACATTCCTCCGCCATTGTGGTCAATGGCGGCGACCCTCGTGGCGGGCGTGACCCTTTCTCGCAGCCATTGCCCGTCGGACCCGGTTGGGGTCGAGTAAGGGGATTCCCATGAGCTAGGGGCAAAAAGAATTGGACCGATTGCTGTCCCAGAACCACAGTTATGATTTTAATGTTTGAACTTGGCCGTGACCAAGTTCCCACGGAACTTTAGCGATCAAAGCTTTTTCTTGGAGATTGTAGCTATTTTCGGATACTGCGGTTTGGCAGGCATGCAACTCAGTTCTTAGAGAGTGGACTCGAGGTATTCTCCATTGAAATGCATTAATTAATTACAATGGGGAGCTCCGCTCATCCTCTCGGGCTCCACCTGCTGGTCTTCCTCGGTATAAGGCCAAAAACCTTGAAATCTCCATAGACTTCTATGGAGCTCCAATGGCGACCTATGGGACAGGGCTGCAAATTGGGGTTAAAAGGGCGGGAAAGGGAACAAAGGGCCATAAACATACCAACACCGTTAGCCCTTTCCCTCCTGACCTTATCGAGTGTATGTGCTTGGTGTACACACTGTAAGGGTAAAAACACATGTAACCAGCAAAATACATTCAACCAAAATGGGGGAACACATATTGTACTGAGGCAGGGTAATAAAAACACATATAAGTATTATTACAGTTAACCCCTTGCTTCCCACACAAGGGTAGGGTGGCCAGCTGGGGTGTAACCCCTTTATTACCGGGCCAGCCCCCCTTCCCTTGTCACACCTCCCCATCTCAAGGGGTGCCCTGTGGCCCGCTGCCCTCACGGGAAGCAGGTAACCGGTGGCACCGTTGGAGAACTCAAGTTCAGAGGGGTTCTCTTGACGAGATAGTCCATCCGCGTTGCTGTGTTCACAACCCTTCTTGTGTTGGATAGTGAACTCAAATTCTTGCAGTGCAAAGCTCCAACGTAATAGCTTGGCATTCTCCCCTGATGCCCTCTGCAGCCAATTCAGGGGGTTGTGGTCAGTAATGACTGTAAAAGAGCGCCCATACACATACGGTTGCAACTTTCTTAAGGCTACACAATTTCCAAGCACTCCTTTTCAATGGTGGCATATTCCACCTCTCTGTGGAGTAGCTTACGGCTGAGGTACATTACGGGGTGTTCTCTGCCGTCCTCTCCCACCTGGCTAAGCACAGCCCCAATGCCAAAGTCCGAAGCATCAGTCTGTACTAAGAAATGTTTGGAGTAGTCCAGGGTAGCCAAGATGGGGGCGCAGGCAAGGGCAGTCTGCAAAGCCTGGAGAGCAGTTTCACAGGCAGGAGATCAGGTAACAAGCACAGGCTGTCGCTTTCTGTTCAGGTCAGTCAGTGGTTTCGACACGGCGCTGTACTGTTTGACAAACTTCCTATTGTACCCTGCGGTGCCCAGAAATGCCATAATCTGTTTCTTAGTTTTGGGAACAGGACACTGGATTTTAGCCTCTACATTGGCTGGCTCTGGTTTGAGATGCCCTCCACCCATGCTGTGCCCCAAGTACAGGACTTCAGCCATCTCTACTAGGCACTTTGTGGGTTTTAAGGTAACCCCTGCTTCCCTAATTCTGTCTAGCACCGCAGCTACATGTCCTAAATGGGATTCCCAGGAATTACTAAAGACAGCAATGCCATCTAGATAAGCCCTTGCATAACTCTGCATCCCTTCCAGTAAGCGGTTGACCAGGCGTTGGAAGGTAGCTGGGGCATTCTTCATCCCGAATGGCATCACTAGGAATTCATAGAGGCCACTCAGAGTGATGAATGCTGACTTCTCCCTAGCCTCCAGGGTCAGTGGGATCTGCCAATACCCTTTGCTCAGATCCATGGTAGTCAGATAATTTGCCTCTGCAAATAGTGCCAAGCACTACTGCCTCAGGGTACAAAGTGGCAAAATCCACCACCGTGAGGATGTAGCGCTTCCCTGATCTACTAGGAATCAAAAGGGGCCCTACAATATCCATGGTTAATTTCTTGAAGGGTTCCCCTATAACGGGTAGTGGGTTCAGGGGGGCCTTCACATGGTCGCCCACCTTACCTACCCACTGGCAGGCATCACAGGAGCGGCAGAAAGTGCCCACATCCTGGGACACCCCTGGCTAGTAGTAACGCTGCAAGAGCCGGGCTCTCGTCTTAGTGGCCACTTGATGTCCCGCTAATAGAATAGAGTGGGCTACCTGAAACAGTTGCTGTCTGTACCCTTGGGGCACTACTGTCGCCTACTGGTCAATCCCTCCTCTACCCCCGGGACCCCCGCTTCTCTATACAGGAGTCCCCGGTGCCATAGGCAGTGATCAGCGCCCTCCCCGGCCTGACACTCGGATGCCCGAAGACTCATACCGGCCAGGCTGAACTGAACTGGGTACCTAACACTGGCCACCCCCCGGTCATGTCTATGTCGGGGGAATGGGGTACCATAAGGGGGAACAATTAGTTGGTCTGAGTCTGCGACTGAGCATGGCTTACCTCCCTGGTCTCCTCAGAGACTTCTGCGAACATTGGTCCCGATTGCAGGGGGACTAGAGCGACCTCTGCCGGCATTGACACCGCTTGGCTCCAGGTGACTGCCGCAACAGCAGCAGGTCTTGGTATCCGATCGTAGGTGCAGGTCATCGGACCCAGATCATTACCGAGGAGCACCTCCGCATCCAAACCAGGTAAAACCCCCACACCCTGCACACCCTGTCCCCCCAATCAAAAGAGATTCAGGCAATTTGCAGGAACCGTGGCTCCCCGTCCGCCACCGTGATCTGCATCCCGGGTCCTGGGAGCAATTCCTCAGTTCGTACCATATCAGGTCGTACAAGGGTTACCGCAGCACCTGAATCCCGCAAGCCGACTGCTTGCTGGTCACCAACTGTGACCGTCGTGAGGTGTCTGCCCCAGCCATCCTTCTGCTGCAGCTCGGCTGGTGCACCGGGGTGTCTGCCGATCCTGGTTGTTGGCACGGAAGAGACAAGGGCAGGTTCTCCGTGGGACGTCCCGCTGGGGCTTATATCCACGGCTGGGCTTGAATCCTCTCTGGAGGCACCCATACTCGGGCTACTGGCCTCGCAGCTGGGGTGCGTTGCCCCTGATGGGGTTCCCCGGAACGCAAAGGCTCCGGGCAGTCCGGCTTGATGTGACCAGTGCAGTTGCAGTTGAAGCACCGCCGCTCGTGCTGAAGCTCTCCCGTCTTGGGTGGACTGCTGCCCGCAGGTGGCTTTGTAGTCTATTGGGGTTTGTTGCAGTCCCCTTTGTGGGGACCGCCACCGCTTTAGCCGCTGGCTTGGGATGGATCAGGCCTCTGCTGGTGAGGTAATCGTCCGCCAGCTTTGCTGCCTCCTGGTGTGTTTTGGGATTCTTGTCGAACACCCAAGCCCTCACTGATGGTGGGCATTGTTGCAGGAGCTGTTCCTGAAACACCAGGTCCAGCAGCACTTGATAAGTCTTAGCCCCACACCCCTCCACCCATCGGGTCCTGTGCAATGCCATGCGGGCACCAAAGTTCACAAAGGATTCCAGAGGTGTTTTCACCTCCGTCCGGAACTTGTCACGGTAAACTTCTGGGGTGAGGGCCTATTGGGCCAGCAACAATTCGTTTAGGTGATCTTAGTCATTGCTGTACTCATCCGGAATAGCCAGCAGGGTCTGTTTGGCCAGACCGGACAGCAAGGATTCAAGTCTCATGACCCGATCCTGTGGAGGTACTCTGTACCACGACAATGCATTTCAAAGTTCCTTAAAAAGCTGTTGATCTGGTCGGTACTTTCCACAAACTTGGAGAAGCTGTGATGGGTCAGCTGGGGAGCATCCAGGTCCCCGTGTTCAGGGAGGGGGTAAGCGGGTCGGAACATCACCAGAGTCAGGAACTGCATCCGCTCCTTCTGGGTCCTCCTGTCTCCCCACGTAGTAATCAGAGACAGCATTTATGGGGTAAACGGACTGGTCGCCGCGACGGCCAATGCCCCTCTTGCTGCAAGATTCCTGTGGTCTCAGAGATCCCCCACTCCCTTCCCAAGTCTCTGCCATCCCAGAGCTGGGTCCATTCCCTGCTCTCCGGGCGGTTGGTGTGCGGCTGCTGCAGCTGTGCTTCTTTGCTCAGCCAGCCAGGTTTTGTGCACCCTGATCGCCTCTTCCAATTGCTCGAGCTCCCTGCCTTCCATGGGCAGCCTATACTCGATACACCGGTCTCTAAGCTGTGACCGGGTCCGGACAGAAGGTGAACCGGCACCCTCGCTCATGATCAGATGCTGCTTGCAAGTATATTTGAACAATGAGGTGGTGTTATATCCCCTGTTATATGTTGTACAACAGTATGTCCAATATCAGTAGCTTTAGAACTCTCACTTTAAACGAGTTCCCGCTGTGTTACATAGTACCGCAGTAAACTGTAACACAGATTCAATTCAATCCCATCGCTGCCACCAGTTTATTATAAGTCTGTCACGGTATCCACAGGGGTATAATATACACCAAATTAACTGGGTTGAATTGAATATGACTGTGATATAATAAAGAGATTTTTTTCCTTAAAAGGCAGGTGGACACACAATGTTGGACAAATAACAAACTGAATATATACACTTACTTAGAAAGGGGACAATGAAATAACCAGGATTCAGGTTAGCAGTTCATCGGGCATCAGGTATCATTCAGGTAAAATCATGAAGAACAATGGGCATAGAGCTTACAATCGTTTATATGTGATTTGGGCTCTATCCCTATCATTGGGACTCAGGCATTGGAGAACAATTACCTGGGTCCAATTACCTTTTTCCAGCTAACGTGGGAAGTAATCTGGTACCTGCCCCCAGGTAGCTGGCACATGCACCCAATCCTCTAGTCAGAGTCCCATATCCTGAACCCCACACTAAAAGGTTGGCGTCTATAAGTCTGCCATTTGGGATTCTGGCCCGGGAAACTCCGACCAGAGGTGTGAAGCATGACACTTACTACAAGTACCCACGTCCTGCACTTCACTGGCCTAGAATACTTAATCAGGGTGGGGGAGCCTTTATCAGTGGTCTTTCTGTAGACACACGGTCGCCCCCTGGCCATTAACATACCTTCTGGGCAAGTAACTTTCGCTGGCTTTACTATAGGCATAAAATATAATGGACTTACAATATTTTATATACATGAAAATATTCCGTTTGCTTGGGCCGAGCGGGCTAAAACTTGCCAGACCCTCATGCCGGAGGGTACTCTCCATGGTGGCCAATTTTCAGCTCGCTGCGACCCACCGAACCGGAGATACAATATTGGATTTTAAAACCACATGTTTCACAGATTGCATTTCTCTGCCATTGGAGTCAATGGCAGAAACACAATTTAGACAGTCAACCATACTCCGTTCGGTTGATCGGAGAGGGCTGAAAATTGCCATGCAATCATGCCGGAGCTGTGACTGCATGGTGGCCAAATCCCAGTCCTCAAGTCCTCACCGAACTGGAGATAATGATTTCAGATTTATGCACTTTTGCACTACGCGTTTTAAAACCTGGCGGTTTTCGCGCAACCCTCGAGGCGGGCATGACCCTTTCTCGCGGACATTGCCAATCGGACCCGGTTGGGGTCGAGTAAGGGGGTTCCCATGAGCTAGGGGCAAAAAGAATTGGACCGCAAGTTGTCCCAGAACCACAGTTATGATTTTAATATGTTTGAACTTGGCCGTGACCGAGTTCCACGGAACTTTAGCGATCAAAGCTCTTTCTTGGAGATTGTAGCTAATTTCGGATACTGCGGTTTGGCAGGCATCCAACTCAGTTCTTAGAGAGCGGACTCGAGGTATTCCCATTGAAATGCATTGCACCATTCATTTCAATGGGGAGCTCCGCTCAATCTCTCGGGCTCCACCTGCTGGTCTTCCTCGGTATAGGGCCAAAAACCTTGAAATCTCCATAGACTTCTATTTTGCTCCAATGGTGACCTATGGGACAGGGCTGCAAATGGGGGTTAAAAAGGCGGGAAGGGGAACAAAGGGCCATTAACCCAATATGCACCTGGATTGAAAACTGGTTAAAGGACAGACAACATAGGGTTGTCATAAATTGAACTTTTTCAGGTTGGGCTAAAGTCGTGAGTGGAGTACCTCAGGGATCGATACTGGGACCCCTGCTTTTTAACTTGTTTATTAATGACCTTGAGGTGGGGATAGAGAGCAAAGTCTCCATCTTTGCTGATGATACTAAATTGTGTAAGGTAATAGAATCAGAGCAGGATGTAATTTCTCTTCAGAAGGACTTGGACAGACTGGAAACGTGGGCAGGTAAATGGCAAATGAGGTTTAATACAGATAAATGTAAGGTTATGCATTTGGGATGCAAGAATAAAAAGGCGACTTACAAATTAAATGGAGATATATTGGGGGAATCCTTGATTGAGAAGGATTTATGAGTGCTTGTAGACTGCAGGCTAAGCAATAGTGCCCAATGTCATGCAGTAACTGCAAAGGCAAACACGATCTTATCTTGCATCAAACGGGCAACGGATGGAAAGGAAGTAAACATAATTATGCCCCTTTACAAAGCACTAGTAAGACCACACCTTGAATATGGAGTACAATTTTGGGCACCAATCCGAAGAAAAGACTTTATGGAACTAGAGAGGGTGCAGAGAAGAGCCACCAAATTAATAAAGGAGATGCACAATCTAACTTATGGAGAGAGGATAACTAAATTAGATATATTTACATTAGAAAAGAGGCATCTAAGAGGGGATATGATAACTATATACAAATATATTCGGGGACAATACAAGGAGCTTTCAAAAGAACTATTCATCCCACGGGCATCCTAAGGACTCGGGGCCATCCCTTAAGGTTGGAGGAAAGGAAATGTCACCAGCAATAAAGGAAAGGGTTCTTTACAGTAAGGGCAGTTAAAATGTGGAATTCATTACCCATGGAGACTGTGATGGCACATACAATAGAATTGTTCAAAAAAAGGTTGGACATCTTTTTAGATGGGAAATGTATACAGCGATATACCAAATAAGTATACATGGGAAGGATGTTGATCCAGGGATTAATCCGATTGCCAATTCTTGGAGTCAGGAAGGAATTAATTTTTCCCCTTAATGGGGTTTTTTGTTTGCCTTCCTCTTGATCAATAAGTAAGTATAGATATAGGATAAAGTATCAGTTGTCTAAATTTAGCATAGGTTGAACTTGATGGACCTACTGCACCGACACACTTTATTCGAGCAAATACCCGGTATGTACCTGGCAGATACCTGGAATGCGCCGCTCCTCACCTCTGACAAGCCCCGTTGCATTTGCCTTCCCAGCCTGGGTTCATGCCTGGCTGATGGGCGGCTGATCTGTTAAATGATAATGATTAGGATTTAATAGGCTGCAATGCTTCGCGTGTCTACCAGATGGCATAAATTCATGAATTGTAATGCAGTATATATATGTACTGTGCAGTATTGCAGCCAGCGGGAATAAAATGCTTCAATCCCTGCCTGGAAAATAACTCAATACACTCGGGCAGAAAACAGTCACAAACCTCAATACACCCGGGTATACCCGAATTCGTGGGACTAGCCGAGCTCGAATAAAGTGTGTCGCCAGTGTATGTCTTTTTTCAACATCATCTACTATGTAACTATGTAACTATGTGAAACCCAGTGATTCAGTGTGGCGCTAAAACACAGTGATAGTGATATTTAAATAATATTAAATAATATATTGTGTAACTGAAAGAAACTCTCAACCTTCCAGGGAATATACACTGATTCCCTCACAAAACGTTTGAATCCAGGACAGGAAGGGAGCAGGATCGTCAGGAACACCCAGAAAAAAACATATAATAACAAATCATAGTGTAGTACTTAAAGACAATTATGGGTCAGATTTCAGGAATAACTTGGCTCTTACGGATCGCCTACTTACAAGAAGCAGGATAAAAAACAGCGTTTTTGTATGTAAAGTTGAGTAATATATTCCTCCGCCTAAGATAGCAGCATACAGCAGTCACTGATGGTTGTAAACTGGATAGTGTAATCGCCGGGGCTTTCGCTCTCACAGAACAGCAACCGAATTCATACAGAGAAAGAGGGAAACATAGTGTGTACCAGGTAACACTAAAAATTTATATAAGAAGCATAGAAATGTGTACTCACAATGCAACGTGTGAGCACATTCACGTAAAGGTTTCTTTGAATATCAGGCAACTACACGAACGGCTTGGCAGTTGGAAATGTCCTCCACTTCACTCAGAAATCCCCTCCTCGAGGGTGCCCCCTCGTCCGGATGGATGGCGTCTGACGTCACTTCCTGGCCTCGGAGTGACGCCTTCCGGTAAGGACGGGAAGATCAGGGGGTATGGAAGACTCGCCGAGCCGCAGCAGCAGTGCCTCTGGGGTTGGAGCAGGCTATCAGACCGTCAGGTTATGATGCAGCTGTACTCTGTCTCCTTCCTTAGCTTGGCTCAACGCGTTTCACTGCATCCGCAGCTTCCTCAGGAGCAATAATCATGTCCCCTAATGGGTGTTACTTAAATAGCATCATCAATTGAGATACTAATTGAAAACACATTTAATTAATTAATTTCCACACAGATTCTCCCACAAGGGTACACAATTCTGTGGCCAAAAATATCGACACATAAAATACATATAATAAATTGATTTTAATCACTCTATATTAAGAGATAAAAACATAATTAAAAACTATAATTAAAAAACTAGGATCATAATAAAACTCAAGTTAATAGTAATTAAATGGAGAGGATCCATATGTATACACAAGGGGAAAAGAGAGAAAAGACATTGATTAGTTAAAAGGACATAGGTATAAAATAAACCAGCATGATTTAGTATAAAAAAATAAAAAATACAGATTAAATATATGAATTATATCAAAAAAGCCAAAGTGCATATGCAAAGTGCAATAATTAGAGGAAAGGTGCAATCTCAAAATCCACATTAAGACCATTTGGTGTCATAGTGTTGAGTTTATGTACCCAGTACATTTCCCTTTTACTTAGGTCTAAATTTCTGTCTCTACCTCTCCAATGTTGTGCCACATGTTCTATAGCAGTAAATTTTAATCCTGCTACATTGGAGTTGTGAAATATGGAAAAATGTTTAGATACATTATGAGTCTGAACACTTCGTCTAATGTTACTCAAATGCTCTATGATGCGTGTCTTAATTGCTCGTGTTGTTTTACCCACATATTGTAGCCCACATGGGCATTCAAGGAGGTAAATTATGTGGTTTGAATTACAATTCATGTATTGTTTTATTTTATATTCCTCATTTCTGTTGTTGCTTTTAAATTTCTTTTTATCTTGGTTTTTATGTCTACAGGCGGTGCATGAACTACACCCATAGAATCCTTCCAATTTTTGAAGCCATCCATTTTTATTTTTATTTGATTCAACCATTTTGATTGCACTTGGAGCTATCATCCCCTTCAGGTTTCTAGCTTTTTTTAAAATCACCTTGGGGTGTTGTGGTATGTTATCCTTCAGAATTGGATCATTTAATAAAACATGCCAATGTTTGTTGACTATTTTCTTGATTTTGTTTGATTCTTTATTAAAAGAAGTTAAGAATGCTGTGTCAAAATTTGTGTTTAAAACTTTCTCTTTTTTATTTGGTATTATTAGATCCTTTCTATCTAGACAATTAGCCTTTTCAAATGCAACGTCCAGGAGTCCTGGATTGTACTGTTTCTCAACAAAGCGTTCTTTTAGTGTATTGCACTGATCATGAAATACCAATGTATCAGTGCAATTACGGCGCATCCTCCTGAACTGATTATAAGGGACATTGTCCATCCATAAGTTCTGGTGGCAGCTTGTACGTAAGATGTAATTATTGCTGTCCACTTCCTTAAAATAGGACCTAGTTTTTAGAATGCCGTTCTCTATATAAATATTGAGATCTAAGAAATTGAGGGAGCTTGTACTAGTAGCAGAAGTGAATTGTAGGTTATAATTATTTGTATTTATACCTGACAGAAAGGCGTCCAAACTCTCCTGACTGCCTTGCCAAATCATAATCACATCATCGATGTAGCGCCGCCAAAGGACAAGGTCCGCCCCCAGCATGCCACCGGGCCATATGTGCTGTTCCTCCCAGAGTCCCATAAAGAGATTGGCGTAACTGGGAGAAAACCTCGTACCCATGGCGGTACCACATCTCTGAATGTAAAAGTTGTTATCAAACCAAAAATAATTTTTGCCAAGTATAAAACAAATGCTATCAAGAATGAATTGTATTTGCTGTTCATTCATATCTGGATCTTGTTTAAGAAAGAAGCTCACTGCTTCACAGCCCAAATTTTTCTCTATAGACGTATAGAGAGACGGAACATCTATAGTGGCCATGATGAACTCATTCTTCCATGTTACGCTCTCTAATAAATGCAATACGTCTGTAGTGTCCTTCAGGTGCGATTTGAGTGTCTTCACATGATCTTGGAGGAAAGTATCTATATAAACTGACAAATTTGATGTCAGAGAGTTAATCCCGGAGATTATCGGTCTCCCGGGGGGTTGCGTCAAACTCTTATGGACCTTTGGCAGTGTATATAATATTGGCAATTGGGGGTGTTCATTAAACAAGAAATTATATTCGCCTTCAGTTAATATACCCAATTCCTTACCACGATCCAACAGTATTTTTAAATCATTTGTAAAGGTAGCAGTGGGATTATATTTTAGAATTTCATAAGTCTTTTTGTCTCCTAGAAGGCGGTAGGCCTCTTTTAGATAGTCATCTCTATTTTGGATGACTATCCCTCCTCCTTTATCAGCCTGTTTAATAACTATGTTGGTATTATTTGTTATTTCTTCTAGGGCATCCCTCTCTTCCTTATTCAAATTATTTCTCTTTTGTGATTTGTTATTTTTCTTTGAGAGCTCTTCAAAATCTTTGATAATTAGGTTATAAAAAACCTCAATATGGTTGCCTTTACAATAAGTAGGATTAAAGGTCGATTTATTTTTAAGAGTGGTATGCTTAAATTTGTCATTTTCTATTTCAACAATATGTTTTGGATTAGTCATCCTTGATTCAACATTTTTACTAAGAAAAAATCTTTTTACCGTTAATTTACGTATATATTTATTTGCGTCCACAAAGAGCTCAAAGTTGTTGGGGCCACAAGTAGGGGCAAAGGACAAACCCTTAGAAATGACACTTAATTTGGATGATGTTAATTCTACATTACTCAGATTGAAGATATTTTTGGTATAATTTGGGAGGGGCTTTTTTACTGTTTTCTTTCTTCCCCCGCTTGCCTCTCTGTCTCTTTCCCCTTTGGGGTAATGGCTCCCCTCTTCTTTTTCTAAGAGGGGAGTAAATGGGTTTTTTGTTTCCCAAATACTTATATCCAAAAGGTCATTTGTCCCTGTTGTTTCAATCGGAGAGCGAGATCTACTCGCTTTTGCATATCTAGCAGAATCATATCTCTCTCTTTCTCTTTTTCTATCTTCTCTATCCTTTCTTAGATCCCTTTCTCTTCTTAGTTCTTTCTCCTTTTGATATTCTCGCTCTTTCCTTTCTCTCTCTTTATCCTTCTCTTTCTGTTCCTTATATCTTTTGTGTTCTCTCTCCTTAATGATATCTTTTTCTCTCTGTAATTCTTTTTCTCTATTTAACTCTCTTTCCTTATGTTCTCTCTCCCTTCTTTGTTCCTTTTCTTTTTCTCTTTGTGCTTCTCTTTCCTTGAATTCTCTTTCTCTTCTCTGTTCTCTTTCCCTAATCATCTCTCTCTCTCTACGTCTTTCCCTTTCTAGTGCTTGTTCTCTTTCTCTTAGTGGTATTCTCTCATTAAAAAATTCTCTTTCTCTATATAGATCTCTCTCCCTTAATTCTCTTTCTTGATTAAAATGCTTTTTAGGTGTAAAATCTTTCCTAGAGCCATGTGACAATTTGGGATTATAATTATCTCTCCATGGCAATCTAGGTATAAAATGATGTTTATCATTCTCATGATATGGTTTGCTTCCATATTTCCCTGGTATAGTTAGGGGATCTTTAACCATTTTTTCCTCAAATCTATTTTGTGGTTTAAAACTTTTCTTTTTCTTCCAATCTCTTTGTTCCCCTCTGAGGTAATCTTCCTCATCTCTCTGAAATTTAATTGTTTTGCTAGTAAAAAGTTCTTGTTCTAATTTATCAATTTTCTTTTTTAGTTCATGATCTTTAATTTTAAATTCAATAGTATCTTCCATATGTGCCAAATTCTCCTCTATTATGACAACCTCTTCATCAATTTTCTTGATATGCTTTTTATGTTGGTTTATCAAGGATGTCATGAGATTAAAGGAGCAATTGTCAATTGTTTCATGCCATTTCTTCACAAACTCCTCATCATCCAAATTTGATGATGGGTTTTTTGTGAATCTTAGGCCTCTTGGGATACGCTTGCAATCCATATATCTATTTAAGAATTTAAGGTCTAGCCATCTTCTGGTATCTTTGATTAGTAGTCTTTCTAATTTAATGAATTCTTCATCTAAAAAATCATCTTTCACCGGTGTGTGTGTTATATTGGTGTCTTTAAATAATAAATGTCTATTTTGTCTTTTTGCAAAAATATTTGGTGAAACAACTTCCATAGTGTCTAAAAGTGGCAAAAAATGCTAATACAAATGTGCTTATAAATAAAATACAATTGTCTAGAATATATACTGTACAGCAGCCCCCAAATCAAGTGCAGAGAAACAATGTGAAACCCAGTGATTCAGTGTGGCGCTAAAACACAGTGATAGTGATATTTAAATAATATTAAATAATATATTGTGTAACTGAAAGAAACTCTCAACCTTCCAGGGAATATACACTGATTCCCTCACAAAACGTTTGAATCCAGGACAGGAAGGGAGCAGGATCGTCAGGAACACCCAGAAAAAAACATATAATAACAAATCATAGTGTAGTACTTAAAGACAATTATGGGTCAGATTTCAGGAATAACTTGGCTCTTACGGATCGCCTACTTACAAGAAGCAGGATAAAAAACAGCGTTTTTGTATGTAAAGTTGAGTAATATATTCCTCCGCCTAAGATAGCAGCATACAGCAGTCACTGATGGTTGTAAACTGGATAGTGTAATCGCCGGGGCTTTCGCTCTCACAGAACAGCAACCGCATTCATACAGAGAAAGAGGGAAACATAGTGTGTACCAGGTAACACTAAAAATTTATAAAAGAAGCATAGAAATGTGTACTCACAATGCAACGTGTGAGCACATTCACGTAAAGGTTTCTTTGAATATCAGGCAACTACACGAACGGCTTGGCAGTTGGAAATGTCCTCCACTTCACTCAGAAATCCCCTCCTCGAGGGTGCCCCCTCGTCCGGATGGATGGCGTCTGACGTCACTTCCTGGCCTCGGAGTGACGCCTTCCGGTAAGGACGGGAAGATCAGGGGGTATGGAAGACTCGCCGAGCCGCAGCAGCAGTGCCTCTGGGGTTGGAGCAGGCTATCAGACCGTCAGGTTATGATGCAGCTGTACTCTGTCTCCTTCCTTAGCTTGGCTCAACGCGTTTCACTGCATCCGCAGCTTCCTCAGGAGCAATAATCATGTCCCCTAATGGGTGTTACTTAAATAGCATCATCAATTGAGATACT
The DNA here is from genome assembly GCF_040206685.1 of Ascaphus truei. Classification (NCBI taxonomy): domain Eukaryota; kingdom Metazoa; phylum Chordata; class Amphibia; order Anura; family Ascaphidae; genus Ascaphus; species Ascaphus truei. Next base: position 424,577,879 of record NC_134483.1, on the reverse strand, counting down.
AATTGAAAACACATTTAATTAATTAATTTCCACACAGATTCTCCCACAAGGGTACACAATTCTGTGGCCAAAAATATCGACACATAAAATACATATAATAAATTGATTTTAATCACTCTATATTAAGAGATAAAAACATAATTAAAAACTATAATTAAAAAACTAGGATCATAATAAAACTCAAGTTAATAGTAATTAAATGGAGAGGATCCATATGTATACACAAGGGGAAAAGAGAGAAAAGACATTGATTAGTTAAAAGGACATAGGTATAAAATAAACCAGCATGATTTAGTATAAAAAAATAAAAAATACAGATTAAAAATATGAATTATATCAAAAAAGCCAAAGTACATATGCAAAGTGCAATAATTAGAGGAAAGGTGCAATCTCAAAATCCACATTAAGACCATTTGGTGTCATAGTGTTGAGTTTATGTACCCAGTACATTTCCCTTTTACTTAGGTCTAAATTTCTGTCTCTACCTCTCCAATGTTGTGCCACATGTTCTATAGCAGTAAATTTTAATCCTGCTACATTGGAGTTGTGAAATATGGAAAAATGTTTAGATACATTATGAGTCTGAACACTTCGTCTAATGTTACTCAAATGCTCTATGATGCGTGTCTTAATTGCTCGTGTTGTTTTACCCACATATTGTAGCCCACATGGGCATTCAAGGAGGTAAATTATGTGGTTTGAATTACAATTCATGTATTGTTTTATTTTATATTCCTCATTTCTGTTGTTGCTTTTAAATTTCTTTTTATCTTGGTTTTTATGTCTACAGGCGGTGCATGAACTACACCCATAGAATCCTTCCAATTTTTGAAGCCATCCATTTTTATTTTTATTTGATTCAACCATTTTGATTGCACTTGGAGCTATCATCCCCTTCAGGTTTCTAGCTTTTTTTAAAATCACCTTGGGGTGTTGTGGTATGTTATCCTTCAGAATTGGATCATTTAATAAAACATGCCAATGTTTGTTGACTATTTTCTTGATTTTGTTTGATTCTTTATTAAAAGAAGTTAAGAATGCTGTGTCAAAATTTGTGTTTAAAACTTTCTCTTTTTTATTTGGTATTATTAGATCCTTTCTATCTAGACAATTAGCCTTTTCAAATGCAACGTCCAGGAGTCCTGGATTGTACTGTTTCTCAACAAAGCGTTCTTTTAGTGTATTGCACTGATCATGAAATACCAATGTATCAGTGCAATTACGGCGCATCCTCCTGAACTGATTATAAGGGACATTGTCCATCCATAAGTTCTGGTGGCAGCTTGTACGTAAGATGTAATTATTGCTGTCCACTTCCTTAAAATAGGACCTAGTTTTTAGAATGCCGTTCTCTATATAAATATTGAGATCTAAGAAATTGAGGGAGCTTGTACTAGTAGCAGAAGTGAATTGTAGGTTATAATTATTTGTATTTATACCTGACAGAAAGGCGTCCAAACTCTCCTGACTGCCTTGCCAAATCATAATCACATCATCGATGTAGCGCCGCCAAAGGACAAGGTCCGCCCCCAGCATGCCACCGGGCCATATGTGCTGTTCCTCCCAGAGTCCCATAAAGAGATTGGCGTAACTGGGAGCAAACCTCGTACCCATGGCGGTACCACATCTCTGAATGTAAAAGTTGTTATCAAACCAAAAATAATTTTTGCCAAGTATAAAACAAATGCTATCAAGAATGAATTGTATTTGCTGTTCATTCATATCTGGATCTTGTTTAAGAAAGAAGCTCACTGCTTCACAGCCCAAATTTTTCTCTATAGACGTATAGAGAGACGGAACATCTATAGTGGCCATGATGAACTCATTCTTCCATGTTACGCTCTCTAATAAATGCAATACGTCTGTAGTGTCCTTCAGGTGCGATTTGAGTGTCTTCACATGATCTTGGAGGAAAGTATCTATATAAACTGACAAATTTGATGTCAGAGAGTTAATCCCGGAGATTATCGGTCTCCCGGGGGGTTGCGTCAAACTCTTATGGACCTTTGGCAGTGTATATAATATTGGCAATTGGGGGTGTTCATTAAACAAGAAATTATATTCGCCTTCAGTTAATATACCCAATTCCTTACCACGATCCAACAGTATTTTTAAATCATTTGTAAAGGTAGCAGTGGGATTATATTTTAGAATTTCATAAGTCTTTTTGTCTCCTAGAAGGCGGTAGGCCTCTTTTAGATAGTCATCTCTATTTTGGATGACTATCCCTCCTCCTTTATCAGCCTGTTTAATAACTATGTTGGTATTATTTGTTATTTCTTCTAGGGCATCCCTCTCTTCCTTATTCAAATTATTTCTCTTTTGTGATTTGTTATTTTTCTTTGAGAGCTCTTCAAAATCTTTGATAATTAGGTTATAAAAAACCTCAATATGGTTGCCTTTACAATAAGTAGGATTAAAGGTCGATTTATTTTTAAGAGTGGTATGCTTAAATTTGTCATTTTCTATTTCAACAATATGTTTTGGATTAGTCATCCTTGATTCAACATTTTTACTAAGAAAAAATCTTTTTACCGTTAATTTACGTATATATTTATTTGCGTCCACAAAGAGCTCAAAGTTGTTGGGGCCACAAGTAGGGGCAAAGGACAAACCCTTAGAAATGACACTTAATTTGGATGATGTTAATTCTACATTACTCAGATTGAAGATATTTTTGGTATAATTTGGGAGGGGCTTTTTTACTGTTTTCTTTCTTCCCCCGCTTGCCTCTCTGTCTCTTTCCCCTTTGGGGTAATGGCTCCCCTCTTCTTTTTCTAAGAGGGGAGTAAATGGGTTTTTTGTTTCCCAAATACTTATATCCAAAAGGTCATTTGTCCCTGTTGTTTCAATCGGAGAGCGAGATCTACTCGCTTTTGCATATCTAGCAGAATCATATCTCTCTCTTTCTCTTTTTCTATCTTCTCTATCCTTTCTTAGATCCCTTTCTCTTCTTAGTTCTTTCTCCTTTTGATATTCTCGCTCTTTCCTTTCTCTCTCTTTATCCTTCTCTTTCTGTTCCTTATATCTTTTGTGTTCTCTCTCCTTAATGATATCTTTTTCTCTCTGTAATTCTTTTTCTCTATTTAACTCTCTTTCCTTATGTTCTCTCTCCCTTCTTTGTTCCTTTTCTTTTTCTCTTTGTGCTTCTCTTTCCTTGAATTCTCTTTCTCTTCTCTGTTCTCTTTCCCTAATCATCTCTCTCTCTCTACGTCTTTCCCTTTCTAGTGCTTGTTCTCTTTCTCTTAGTGGTATTCTCTCATTAAAAAATTCTCTTTCTCTATATAGATCTCTCTCCCTTAATTCTCTTTCTTGATTAAAATGCTTTTTAGGTGTAAAATCTTTCCTAGAGCCATGTGACAATTTGGGATTATAATTATCTCTCCATGGCAATCTAGGTATAAAATGATGTTTATCATTCTCATGATATGGTTTGCTTCCATATTTCCCTGGTATAGTTAGGGGATCTTTAACCATTTTTTCCTCAAATCTATTTTGTGGTTTAAAACTTTTCTTTTTCTTCCAATCTCTTTGTTCCCCTCTGAGGTAATCTTCCTCATCTCTCTGAAATTTAATTGTTTTGCTAGTAAAAAGTTCTTGTTCTAATTTATCAATTTTCTTTTTTAGTTCATGATCTTTAATTTTAAATTCAATAGTATCTTCCATATGTGCCAAATTCTCCTCTATTATGACAACCTCTTCATCAATTTTCTTGATATGCTTTTTATGTTGGTTTATCAAGGATGTCATGAGATTAAAGGAGCAATTGTCAATTGTTTCATGCCATTTCTTCACAAACTCCTCATCATCCAAATTTGATGATGGGTTTTTTGTGAATCTTAGGCCTCTTGGGATACGCTTGCAATCCATATATCTATTTAAGAATTTAAGGTCTAGCCATCTTCTGGTATCTTTGATTAGTAGTCTTTCTAATTTAATGAATTCTTCATCTAAAAAATCATCTTTCACCGGTGTGTGTGTTATATTGGTGTCTTTAAATAATAAATGTCTATTTTGTCTTTTTGCAAAAATATTTGGTGAAACAACTTCCATAGTGTCTAAAAGTGGCAAAAAATGCTAATACAAATGTGCTTATAAATAAAATACAATTGTCTAGAATATATACTGTACAGCAGCCCCCAAATCAAGTGCAGAGAAACAATGTGAAACCCAGTGATTCAGTGTGGCGCTAAAACACAGTGATAGTGATATTTAAATAATATTAAATAATATATTGTGTAACTGAAAGAAACTCTCAACCTTCCAGGGAATATACACTGATTCCCTCACAAAACGTTTGAATCCAGGACAGGAAGGGAGCAGGATCGTCAGGAACACCCAGAAAAAAACATATAATAACAAATCATAGTGTAGTACTTAAAGACAATTATGGGTCAGATTTCAGGAATAACTTGGCTCTTACGGATCGCCTACTTACAAGAAGCAGGATAAAAAACAGCGTTTTTGTATGTAAAGTTGAGTAATATATTCCTCCGCCTAAGATAGCAGCATACAGCAGTCACTGATGGTTGTAAACTGGATAGTGTAATCGCCGGGGCTTTCGCTCTCACAGAACAGCAACCGCATTCATATAGAGAAAGAGGGAAACATAGTGTGTACCAGGTAACACTAAAAATTTATAAAAGAAGCATAGAAATGTGTACTCACAATGCAACGTGTGAGCACATTCACGTAAAGGTTTCTTTGAATATCAGGCAACTACACGAACGGCTTGGCAGTTGGAAATGTCCTCCACTTCACTCAGAAATCCCCTCCTCGAGGGTGCCCCCTCGTCCGGATGGATGGCGTCTGACGTCACTTCCTGGCCTCGGAGTGACGCCTTCCGGTAAGGACGGGAAGATCAGGGGGTATGGAAGACTCGCCGAGCCGCAGCAGCAGTGCCTCTGGGGTTGGAGCAGGCTATCAGACCGTCAGGTTATGATGCAGCTGTACTCTGTCTCCTTCCTTAGCTTGGCTCAACGCGTTTCACTGCATCCGCAGCTTCCTCAGGAGCAATAATCATGTCCCCTAATGGGTGTTACTTAAATAGCATCATCAATTGAGATACTAATTGAAAACACATTTAATTAATTAATTTCCACACAGATTCTCCCACAAGGGTACACAATTCTGTGGCCAAAAATATCGACACATAAAATACATATAATAAATTGATTTTAATCACTCTATATTAAGAGATAAAAACATAATTAAAAACTATAATTAAAAAACTAGGATCATAATAAAACTCAAGTTAATAGTAATTAAATGGAGAGGATCCATATGTATACACAAGGGGAAAAGAGAGAAAAGACATTGATTAGTTAAAAGGACATAGGTATAAAATAAACCAGCATGATTTAGTATAAAAAAATAAAAAATACAGATTAAAAATATGAATTATATCAAAAAAGCCAAAGTACATATGCAAAGTGCAATAATTAGAGGAAAGGTGCAATCTCAAAATCCACATTAAGACCATTTGGTGTCATAGTGTTGAGTTTATGTACCCAGTACATTTCCCTTTTACTTAGGTCTAAATTTCTGTCTCTACCTCTCCAATGTTGTGCCACATGTTCTATAGCAGTAAATTTTAATCCTGCTACATTGGAGTTGTGAAATATGGAAAAATGTTTAGATACATTATGAGTCTGAACACTTCGTCTAATGTTACTCAAATGCTCTATGATGCGTGTCTTAATTGCTCGTGTTGTTTTACCCACATATTGTAGCCCACATGGGCATTCAAGGAGGTAAATTATGTGGTTTGAATTACAATTCATGTATTGTTTTATTTTATATTCCTCATTTCTGTTGTTGCTTTTAAATTTCTTTTTATCTTGGTTTTTATGTCTACAGGCGGTGCATGAACTACACCCATAGAATCCTTCCAATTTTTGAAGCCATCCATTTTTATTTTTATTTGATTCAACCATTTTGATTGCACTTGGAGCTATCATCCCCTTCAGGTTTCTAGCTTTTTTTAAAATCACCTTGGGGTGTTGTGGTATGTTATCCTTCAGAATTGGATCATTTAATAAAACATGCCAATGTTTGTTGACTATTTTCTTGATTTTGTTTGATTCTTTATTAAAAGAAGTTAAGAATGCTGTGTCAAAATTTGTGTTTAAAACTTTCTCTTTTTTATTTGGTATTATTAGATCCTTTCTATCTAGACAATTAGCCTTTTCAAATGCAACGTCCAGGAGTCCTGGATTGTACTGTTTCTCAACAAAGCGTTCTTTTAGTGTATTGCACTGATCATGAAATACCAATGTATCAGTGCAATTACGGCGCATCCTCCTGAACTGATTATAAGGGACATTGTCCATCCATAAGTTCTGGTGGCAGCTTGTACGTAAGATGTAATTATTGCTGTCCACTTCCTTAAAATAGGACCTAGTTTTTAGAATGCCGTTCTTTATATAAATATTGAGATCTAAGAAATTGAGGGAGCTTGTACTAGTAGCAGAAGTGAATTGTAGGTTATAATTATTTGTATTTATACCTGACAGAAAGGCGTCCAAACTCTCCTGACTGCCTTGCCAAATCATAATCACATCATCGATGTAGCGCCGCCAAAGGACAAGGTCCGCCCCCAGCATGCCACCGGGCCATATGTGCTGTTCCTCCCAGAGTCCCATAAAGAGATTGGCGTAACTGGGAGCAAACCTCGTACCCATGGCGGTACCACATCTCTGAATGTAAAAGTTGTTATCAAACCAAAAATAATTTTTGCCAAGTATAAAACAAATGCTATCAAGAATGAATTGTATTTGCTGTTCATTCATATCTGGATCTTGTTTAAGAAAGAAGCTCACTGCTTCACAGCCCAAATTTTTCTCTATAGACGTATAGAGAGACGGAACATCTATAGTGGCCATGATGAACTCATTCTTCCATGTTACGCTCTCTAATAAATGCAATACGTCTGTAGTGTCCTTCAGGTGCGATTTGAGTGTCTTCACATGATCTTGGAGGAAAGTATCTATATAAACTGACAAATTTGATGTCAGAGAGTTAATCCCGGAGATTATCGGTCTCCCGGGGGGTTGCGTCAAACTCTTATGGACCTTTGGCAGTGTATATAATATTGGCAATTGGGGGTGTTCATTAAACAAGAAATTATATTCGCCTTCAGTTAATATACCCAATTCCTTACCACGATCCAACAGTATTTTTAAATCATTTGTAAAGGTAGCAGTGGGATTATATTTTAGAATTTCATAAGTCTTTTTGTCTCCTAGAAGGCGGTAGGCCTCTTTTAGATAGTCATCTCTATTTTGGATGACTATCCCTCCTCCTTTATCAGCCTGTTTAATAACTATGTTGGTATTATTTGTTATTTCTTCTAGGGCATCCCTCTCTTCCTTATTCAAATTATTTCTCTTTTGTGATTTGTTATTTTTCTTTGAGAGCTCTTCAAAATCTTTGATAATTAGGTTATAAAAAACCTCAATATGGTTGCCTTTACAATAAGTAGGATTAAAGGTCGATTTATTTTTAAGAGTGGTATGCTTAAATTTGTCATTTTCTATTTCAACAATATGTTTTGGATTAGTCATCCTTGATTCAACATTTTTACTAAGAAAAAATCTTTTTACCGTTAATTTACGTATATATTTATTTGCGTCCACAAAGAGCTCAAAGTTGTTGGGGCCACAAGTAGGGGCAAAGGACAAACCCTTAGAAATGACACTTAATTGGGATGATGTTAATTCTACATTACTCAGATTGAAGATATTTTTGGTATAATTTGGGAGGGGCTTTTTTACTGTTTTCTTTCTTCCCCCGCTTGCCTCTCTGTCTCTTTCCCCTTTGGGGTAATGGCTCCCCTCTTCTTTTTCTAAGAGGGGAGTAAATGGGTTTTTTGTTTCCCAAATACTTATATCCAAAAGGTCATTTGTCCCTGTTGTTTCAATCGGAGAGCGAGATCTACTCGCTTTTGCATATCTAGCAGAATCATATCTCTCTCTTTCTCTTTTTCTATCTTCTCTATCCTTACTTAGATCTCTTTCTCTTCTTAGTTCTTTCTCCTTTTGATATTCTCGCTCTTTCCTTTCTCTCTCTTTATCCTTCTCTTTCTGTTCCTTATATCTTTTGTGTTCTCTCTAATTAATGATATCTTTTTCTCTCTGTAATTCTTTTTCTCTATTTAACTCTCTTTCCTTATGTTCTCTCTCCCTTCTTTGTTCCTTTTCTTTTTCTCTTTGTGCTTCTCTTTCCTTGAATTCTCTTTCTCTTCTCTGTTCTCTTTCCCTAATCAATGTAACTATGTAACTATGTAACCCTTTCCCTCCCGACCTTATCCCAGTGTATGTGCTTGGTGTACACACTGTAAGGGTAAAAATACATGTAACCAGCAAAATACATTTAACCAAAAGTGGGGAACACATATTGTACTGAGGCAGGGGAATAAAAACTCATATAAGCATTATTACAGTTAACCCCTCGCCTTCCACATGAGGGTAGGGGTGGCCAGCTGGGGTGTAATCCCTTTATTACTGGGCCATGCCCCCTTCCCTCGTCACAGTAATATAGAGGTAATATAGAGGTAAATAAGCATAATAAGCTAACCTCTATAAAATACACCCAATCATGAAATGCCAAATGCCAGATGCTAAGATATAAATAAGCACTAATTATCAAAACTCTAGTGTGAGTAAAAGCCTTAATATTATGAAGAAAATAAATGTGTGCCCTCCACATGATGTTAATAAATAGCAGGCAGCAGCTAATCTTCATAACATCATGCATTGTAGGTGACCACAACATCTTGCCAATAACATTATTTGCAACAGTCCCAAACCATTTTATCAACATACCCATGTTACAAGCGATTTTTAACATGAAATGGCTAGTTGGTTGTAAGTGTCCTTTACATATTTTCGACAGTCATACGTTCCATTACACAATATAATACACAAATGTGTTTGCAGAGTGGGAATGGTTGTTATATATAAAACACACCATGGCATATAATGTTAGTACTAATTAAAGAACACTCAAGAAATTTTCTAACTGCACTGTTTAGCAACATCATTATGTTAATTAAGTGCTTATGCAATATAGGCATAATGGTATCACATTTTTAATTGTTTGTTAATAAGCGCTGCAAGCAATATAAAATTAGTTCCATATGCAGTATAGTAGTCGGTGGCTCCTCCTCACAATCATCTCATATAACGTTAGACTCTTCAGAAATCATACATTGATCCGATTGAATCTTCCCCGACATCTCTGAAATACAGCAAACACATGATGGTCAAAGATGGCACCTTAATATATATGTATCCGTGACAACACGTTACACATCTCTATATGATTGTGTATATACACACGTCAGTCACTTATATGTTAGAAGTACAAGTTTACAAGTATACATCATTATGTATCCTTTTGTTAATTTCATAGCACGCATAACTATGTATATGAACTTTACGTTGCCTGTATACATAATAATGTGCGCGCACATCTTAGTGTGCGCACGCATTTCATGATTGGGTCGACAAAGTGTTAGCGCATGCGCTAAACAATGCATATGTTGTGCGTTCAATACATGTTGTAACTACCATGAACCATATAATATTTATTTTAAATCCAATGAAGGCCAAACTACATTCGTTCTAAACGCGTACTTCTATAATCTTTTTAAACAGACGTGTGTGGACTGAAACAACGTCCTATCACACAATGATCGAATCCAATACGTCTGACGTCATGTTAAGGCAGCGTGAAGTGCACGCAAACAGTCCTCCCACAGAATGAACATTGGCCTAACGCACAGTGCATGCCCACAAACACAGACGCGCGTGCATGACACAGTGCAGTGACCGTAACTATAACAAACCAACACAGCCAATAGCCTTTGATGCGCGCACATCAGTTGGGGGTGGGCCTTACATCCGTAATCCTTTTTAAGGACGCCTTGGCACATGATAAGGGTCCCACTTCATACGTGGCCGACCCGTTTTTGTTTTTAGATGTTGCATGATAAACAAACAGGTGTGTGTTACAGTTATGGTAACATGTTGCTATTATATGTTTTAAGAGATAGGAAAGTAGGTATATTTATTCCGTGAGCAATGTGTACTAATCTTTCTGGTTCTACTATATTGTAATAGGAAACAATGTGTTTGTGATCGCTACATGTTATGCAGTCTGCAATGTTACGCTGTATCCATGCATTTAAAGTAAAAATGGTGGTTAGAAAAAAAAACTTTTAACGGTGAGTCAACGCATAACGATTGTTATACTGCTGCGACACACTTTATTCGAGCAAATGCCCAGTTTGTACCTGGCAGATACCTGGAATGCGCCGCTCCTCACCTTTTGCATGCTGCGTTGCGTTTGCCTTCCCAGCCATGGTTCACGCCTTGCTGACGGGGGCCTGATCTGTTAAATGATAAAGATCAGGATTTAATAGGCTGCAATGCTTCGCGTGTCCACCAGATGGCATAAATTCATGAATTGTAATGCAGTATATATATATACAGTACTGTATATACACAGTATATATATATATATACTGTATAACAACAACCCCTATAAGCCCTAACATACAGTACTGTACACATACAGTACTGTATATGCACATACATAAATGATACTACTGTATGGGCGGCGGGGGCGAGATGTGTTTGCAACAGAGAGAGATCCGCTGCTCTCTCTCTGCGCAAACATCCGCACATTAAAAATTATTTTAAATACATTTTTATTGATGAGACAACAAAGAGTAGGGAGTGATCACAGGACCATACTAATTGAATAAAGTGTTTAAGTACATAAGTGAGGTAATCAGATGGTGGGTGCAAACTGTGAACTGAAAGTGAATCAGAAAAAGGGGAAGGGGAAACACAAAATGGATGTGCCCCCTAAAAGAATTCACTTAAATGCACACCACCCAAGTGTAAAAATTAACTTTTAATAAATTCCTTAAAACATATATTACCAAAGTAATGTGTGATGTGGATTAAAAATGTATTAAATCTTAGCTATTAAGCAACCGTGTCATTAATTATTCATACTATCCCAGTACCAATAAATATGGTGGGATATAGAAGACAAGGAATGCTATGAGTAGGGTATTAACCCCTCTGGAGCAATGGTGAGACCAAGTATTGAATTGTGTATAAATATACTCAGGTTAGTGGCCAAAGGATTGAATATCCTACTACTGCTAGATATAAATCCACTGCACATTTAAATAGAGATTAGTCTAAGTGATAGTGCTGGCATATGATGGTATATTAGCTGTATCATAGGACTGCCAAACACAGCAGTGCTGGGTTGAATTCACAGCAATGCAATGTGAAGACGCCTCACATAAAGTGCAAGGATAGCAGGCACACAGTGAAATTGAATTAATAAAAAACTAACTCATATGGTCTTCACAGTTACACCCAGGATACTACAAACACTACATTAAAAACAGCTCCAAGTAGGAGACTGACAACATTGCACGTCCAACGCGCGTTTCCCTCCAGCAAAGGAGCTTTTTCAGGGACAAATTTGTCCCTGAAGAAGCTCCTTTGCTGGAGGGAAACGCACGTTAGACGCGCAATGTTGTCAGTCTCCTACTTGGAGCTGTTTTTAATGTAGTGTTTGTAGTATCCTGGGTGTAACTGTGAAGACCATATGAGTTAGTTTTTTATTAATTCAATTTCACAGTGTGCCTGCTATCCTTGCACTTTATGTGAGGCGTCTTCACATTGCATTGCTGTGAATTCAACCCAGCACTGCTGTGTTTGGCAGTCCTATGATACAGCTAATATACCATCATATGCCAGCACTATCACTTAGACTAATCTCTATGTAAATGTGCAGTGGAGTTATACTGTATCTAGCAGTAGTAGGATATTCAATCCTTTGGCCACTAACCTGAGTATATTTATACACAATTCAATACTTGGTCTCAACGTTGCTCCAGAGGGGTTAATACCCTACTCATAGCATTCCTTGTCTTCTACATCCCACCATATTTATTGGTACTGGGATAGTATGAATAATTAATGACACGGTTGCTTAATAGCTAAGATTTAATACATTTTTAATCCACATCACGCATTACTTTGGTAATATATGTTTTAAGGAATTTATTAAAAGTTAATTTTTACACTTGGGTGGTGTGCATTTAAGTGAATTCTTTTAGGGGGCACATCCATTTTGTGTTTCCCCTTCCCCTTTTTCTGATACATTTTTATTGATAGTGTAGATGTGCAGGGGGTCTCTGGAGCTGAACCGCGTTGGTTTCAGGTCTGGGAACCCCCTGCTCCCCGAGATACAGCCCCCTTTAGGGGGTGCCGGTATCCCTCTGCTTGGTTTAAAGGGCCCGACCACGTGATCGCGGCCTGTAAACCAAGCAGAGCAGAGGGATACCGGCACCCCCTAAAGGGGCCTGTATCTCGCGGAGCAGGGGTCCCCAGACCTGAAACCAGTGCGGTTCTGCTCTGGAGACCCTCTGCACATGTACAGTATCAATAAAACACATACTGTACAGTATATACAGTAAATAAACACTCGTTCTTTACCTTAGCGGCTATGCGCTATGGTAAAGAAGCAGCATTTCTGTATTTTTAATAATATTGTACAGTGAGCAGGGGGTTCCCTGAGCCAGAAATCTAAACTCAGGGGACCCCCTGCTCCTGCACAATATTATTAAAAGTACAGAAATGCTGCTTCATTGCCATAGCGTATATCCGCTAAGGTAATGAAGGGGTTAACCCACCGTGCCCGCTTTATTGTGGGTAGCGGGGGTGGGTGAAGGGGGTATTTGGCCCTTGGTGTGAGTTTAGGACTTGCGGGGGGTTGCGGGTGCACTAAACCCCTTCACGACCGTAGCACTTAATACCGCTACAGTCATGAAGGGGTTAAGCCCTCCCGCTACCCCCCCGCAAGCCCTAAACAAGCACCGTTGGGGCTAATACACCATTCACCAACCCCCGCTACCCACAATAAAAAAAATACACACACACACAGCAGCCGCCAAAAAATAAATAAATAAATCTAAATAAATAAATGACAATAAATACATTTGAAATACATTTTTATTGATAGTGTAGATGTGCAGGGGGTCTCCGGAGCTGAACCGCGTTGGTTTCAGGTCTGGGAACCCCCTGCTCCCTGAGATACAGCCCCCTTTATGAGGTGCCGGTATCCCTCTGCTTGGTTTAAAGGGCCCGACCACGTGATCGCGGCCTGTAAACCAAGCAGAGCAGAGGGATACCGGCACCCCCTAAAGGGTCCTGTATCTCGGGGAGCAGGGGGTCCCCAGACCTGAAACCAGTGCGGTTCTGCTCTGGAGACCCTCTGCACATGTACACTATCAATAAAACACATACTGTACAGTATATACAGTAAATAAACACTCGTTCTTTACCTTAGCGGCTATGCGCTATGGTAAAGAAGCAGCATTTCTGTATTTTTAATAATATTGTACAGTGAGCAGGGGGTTCCCTGAGCCAGAAATCTAAACTCAGGGGACCCCCTGCTCCTGCACAATATTATTAAAAGTACAGAAATGCTGCTTCATTGCCATAGCGTATAGCCGCTAAGGCAATGAAGGGGTTAACCCACCGTGCCCGCTTTATTGTGTGTAGTGGGGATGGGTGAGGGGGGTATTTGGCCCTTGGTGTGAGTTTAGGACTTGCGGGGGGGTTGCGGGTGCACTTAACCCCTTCACGACCGTAGTAGTTAATACCGCTACGGTCATGAAGGGGTTAAGCCCTCCCGCTACCCCCCCGCAAGCCCTAAACAAGCACCGTTGGGGCTAATACCCCATTCACCCACCCCCGCTACCCACAATAAAAAAATACACACACACAGCAGCCGCCAAAAAATAAATAAATAAATCTAAATAAATAAATAAATAAATGACAATAAATACATTTGAAATACATTTTTATTGATAGTGTAGATGTGCAGGGGGTCTCCGGAGTTGAACCGCGTTGGTTTCAGGTCTGGGAACCCCCTGCTCCCCGAGATACAGCCCCCTTTAGGGGGTGCCGGTATCCCTCTGCTTGGTTTAAAGGGCCCGACCACGTGATCGTGGCCTGTAAACCAAGCAGAGCAGTGGGATACCGGCACCCCCTAAAGGGGCCTGTATCTCGGAGAGCAGGGGGTCCCCAGACCTGAAACCAGTGTGGTTCTGCTCTGGAGACCCTCTGCACATGTACAGTATCAATAAAACACATACAGTATACAGTATAAATAAACACTCGTTCTTTACCTTAGCGGCTATGCGCTATGGTAAAGAAGCAGCATTTCTGTATTTTAATAATATTGTACAGTGAGCAGGGGGTTCCCTGAGCCAGAAATTAATGCTCAAGGACCCCCCCTGCTCCTGCTCAATATTATTAAAAATACAGAAATGCTGCTTCATTACCATAGCGGATAGCCGCTAAGGCAATGAAGGGGTTAACCCACCGTGCCCGCTTTATTGTGTGTAGTGGGGATGGGTGAGGGGGGTATTTGGCCCTTGGTGTGAGTTTAGGACTTGCGGGGGGGTTGCGGGTGCACTTAACCCTTTCACGACCATAGCAGTTAATACCGCTACGGTCATGAAGGGGTTAAGCCCTCCCGCTAACCCCCCGCAAGCCCCAAACAAGCACCGTTGGGGCTAATACCCCATTCACCCACCCCCGCTACCCACAATAAAAAAAAATACACACACACAGCAGCCCCACAATTAATAAATGAATCTAAATAAATAAATAAATACATGAAGAGAAATAAATATATACTGTATATATATACTGGATATATATACAGTATATATATAATAACAATCCAAATACATATACAGTATATACTGTGTATATATATACACTGTATACACACACATATATATATATATATATATATATATATATATATATATATATATATATATATATATATATATATACAGTATATATATATATATATATATATATATATATATATACAGTATACAGTATATATACACACATGATGAACCAATATACAAATACATGTAGAATGGTTATCAAAATCATACTGTCCTACAGATAACGCTTCTCTATACAGACAATAATAATAATCCATTTAATAATCCTAACTGATTTTACAATATAAAACATAACATTCCAATCCACACAGTACATTGCATTTACATTGTATAAATGATGCATAAAATCTATGCACCATATACATTCTGCAAATGAATGTTAACAATATAATTGCAAGCTACTCTACCAGTAAATACAAACACTTCCAAACAAGTCAACTATTTTAACCAATCAAGTAAACCAAAATCAATATATACTGTAAGTACCAACCAGAAAACACAATTTAAAAACAAAGCTAACCCTTACAATACCAAGGATTACATCTATCTAATTGTAAAAAACCTTATACTTTATACAGTACACAGCATTGCACAGTATGCTTTATTGTGAGTTTAAAGTATTTTATAATTAGATAGATGTATTCCTTGGTATTGTATTGTGTGTTTGAGGAAGGTCAGGGATAGGCTTGGTTTGTAAAGGTTGTATTTTTGTCTGTACTTATATTTTTTCAAAGGCTTAATTGTTCTGCTCTAGGCGTGAATTTGTTAATGGTTTTATTGTTCGTGATCTAGAGTGAATTGTTTAGGGATGTACAGTAAATAATGATTGCTAATTGAGTTTTGTTTACTTGCAGAATGTATATGGTGCATAGATATTTAGGCATCATTTATATTGGAATGTAAGTTGTTTAATGGCTTTTCAGAGGTTTAGTGATGATTTAGATTGAGAGATCAGTTATGAATATTAAAGGAAATTGATTTTAATTTAGTGTGTATGTATGGAGAAGTGTTTGGTTGTAGGACAGTGCTTTTGATAACCCTTCTACATTTATTTGTACTGTATATTGGTTTATCATGGGTGTGTATATAACATGTGTGTATATATATATATATATATATATATATATATATATATATATATATATATATATATACTGTATATATATCTCTCTCTCTCTTTCTCTCTGTCTCTCTGTATATATATACAGTATATATATATATAGTTGCATGATGAAGCCACAGTACAAATTCATGGGTGAGGGTGGGTATCGGGCCTGTGTGGCTTAACCCCTTAATCACCTTTGCGGTTATTATCTGATAAGGTGTTTAAGGGGTTAATTGATATCTGAATGTAATTGCAATGTATTGGCTTTTGATTTTTGTTTACTTGGTTGTAGGGCAGTATGCTTTTGATAACCCTTCTACATTTATTTGTACTGTATATTTGTTTATCATGGGTGTGTATATAACGTGTGTATATATATATATATATATATATATATATATATATATATATATATACTGTATATATCTCTCTCTCTGTCTCTCTGTATATATATACAGTATATATATATATATATACTGTAGTTGCATGATGAAGCCACAGTACAAATTCATGGGTGAGGGTGGGTATCGGCCTGTGTGGCTTAACCCCTTAATCACCTTTGCGGTTATTATCTGATAAGGTGTTTAAGGGGTTAATTGATATCTGAATGTAATTGCAATGTATTGGCTTTTGATTTTTGTTTACTTGGTTGTAGGGCAGTATGCTTTTGATAACCCTTCTACATTTATTTGTACTGCATATTGGTTTATCATGGGTGTGTATATATATATATATATATATATATATATATATATATATATATATATATATATATATATATATATATATATATATATATATATATATATATATATATACTGTATATATCTCTCTCTTTGTCTCTCTGTATATATATACAGTATATATATATATATATATATATATATATATAGTTGCATGATGAAGCCACAGTACAAATTCATGGGTGAAGCGTGGGTATCGGGCCTGTGTGGCTTAACCCCTTAATCACCTTTGCGGTTATTATCTGATAAGGTGTTTAAGGGGTTAATTGATATCTGAATGTAATTGCAATGTATTGGCTTTGTTTTTGCTATGTATGTTGTGGACAAGACAAGGATTTTGCTGGCAACGGACACTTCGTATTGATGAGGTCAGTAGTACTTTATTTATTTGTATATGCTAGTTAATGTTTTTAATAATGGGCAATTAATCTATTATCCATATCTGGATAATAGTTATTTTGCACATTATTGTACTGTAGGTGTTGGGGGGGAGGGTGTATGTATTGAATGTATAGGCCAGGTTTATTTTTTTTACATTCAGGGTTTGATTCCGTGGTTTTGCGTGGGGCCTATGGAGACCACCTATGGGTATCCTCGGGTATCCTAAAGGGTAGCAGGCTGGTGGTTCCACGGGTGGCACATGAGGGGATGACGATGTGTGGTCCCACTTCTGTTGGGGCACCTCCGACCCGTAGTCTGCGGCATGACGATCTGTGGTCCCACTTCTGTGGGGGAACCTCTGACCCGTAGGTGCGGGGATGATGATGTGTGGTCCCACTTCTGTGGGGGCACTGCGGACCCGTAGTGAGCACCCGTGTGTTCCCCAGACCCCCATGGGAACCACCCGAGGCCCGCAGACACCTGTGGGTTTGACCCGGGGCTCCCAGACATCCTTGGGCCTACCGTGGGGACCCAATTGTGGCCCACAGTGACCCAAGGAGACCACCTGAGGGCAATGGTGCTGGCAGGATCCACCAGCAGGCCTCCAGAACCTGTGGAATGCTGCTGGTAAACTGTAGGTCTGTCCAGGTGCCCTGCCAGCCCACCGGGGACTAGCGTGGGACTGCGTTATGAACCCTGTATGTAAAAGGATAAATCTTGTATTTATGGGGGGGCACAGGGGGTGGGTAATGTATTTAATAAATATAATGCTGTTTATTGTGGGTCATTGTACTGTTTTTATTGTGGGTACTGGGGTTGGGGTGTTTCCCCAACGGTATGTGGGTAGGCCTCCCTTGTGGGTACTGACTGGGTGGTTAGGCCTCACGGGGGGGGGGGGGGGTTAGTGTGGGAGGGTATGTAGGCATCCCGAGTGGTGGGTGAGGGTGGGTTAACCCCTTCATGACTGTAGCGGTTAATAATCGCTATGGTGATTAAGGGGTTAGGGGACATTACTTTGTATGTTTTACTTTTTGTGTCTGTTTTGCAGAAGCGGAGGGGCCATGGCCAGGATGGGGGGGGGGTAATGGTATGTGGGTAGGGGGTGAGGGTGGTTAGCAATGCAGGGAGGGAGATTTACTGGTAACAGAAACATCTCTCTGCCTTCAGTGTAATCTGTTTAAAGCCCCCTCCCCTCTAATGTGTGTTTCTGTAAAATCTCTCTCCCTTCAGTGTAATCTGTTTAACAGAAACATTTGGGGGGAGGGGGCTTTAGGCCTTTACATCTCTCTCCCTTCAGTGTAATCTGTTTAACAAAAACATTAGGGGGGAGGGGGCTTTAGGCCTTTACATCTCTCTCCCTTCAGTGTAATCTGTTTAACAGAAACATTAGGGGGGAGGGGGCTTTAGGCCTTTACATCTCTCTCCCTTCAGTGTAATCTGTTTAACAGAAACATTAGGGGGGAGGGGGCTTTAGGCCTTTTCATCTCTCTCCCTTCAATGTAATCTGTTTAACAGAAACATTAAGGGGGAGGGGGCTTTAAACAGATTACACTGAAGGCAGGGAGATACAGGGAATGTACTGTATTGTTCATCATGTACATTGCAATGCTGTGTACTGTATAAAGTATAAGGTTTTTTACAATTAGATAGATGTAATCCTTGGTATTGTAAGGGTTAGCTTTGTTTTTAAATTGTGTTTTCTGGTTGGTACTTACAGTATATATTGATTTTGGTTTACTTGATTGGTTAAAATAGTTGACTTGTTTGGAAGTGTTTGTATTTACTGGCAGAGTAGCTTGCAATTATATTGTTAACATTCATTTGCAGAATGTATATGGTGCATAGATTTTATGCATCATTTATACGATGTAAATGCAATGTACTGTGTGGATTGGAATGTTATGTTTTATATTGTAAAATCAGTTAGGATTATTACATGGATTATTATTGTTGTCTGTATAGAGAAGCGTTATCTGTAGGACAGTATGATTTTGATAACCATTCTACATGTATTTGTATATTGGTTCATCATGTGTGTATATATACTGTATACTGTATATATATATATATATATATATATATATATATATATATATATATATATATATATATATATATATATATATATATGTGTATACAGTGTATATATATACACAGTATATACTGAATATGTATAGGGATTGTTATTATATATATATATATATATATATATATATATATATATATATATATATATATATATACACATGAAGGTCAGTCAGCACACTGCAGTAGAAAAGGTTATAATAGCAGATGCTAGTCCCATAGAAAATAAGTATGATACGAACCAATCCAAAGACCAGTAAAGAGACAGCACACCGCACGGGGTTAATCCAAAAATCTATATTCACAACATGAAATACACGTAAGCCAACGTTTCGGTCCCACAGAGAGACCTTCCTCAGGGCCGTGCAACCCACAAGTGCAAGTGACCACACATATATACCCTCACCCATAGTGCAATGCAAACAAAGGGAACCAATCACCAACATGCAATCAGACAGAATATGCAACATAGCTGTGCTCCGTGCCCCCTCCCCTGTTACCTGATTATCCAAATGACTCATCATGACATGAGAGTAGGCACTTAAACTATTAGGAGAAAGACACCCTTTAGACACTGGTCCCAGGGTCTACTGCCCTTGCGGGGGAAGGTCGCGCGCCGCGCATCTGCAGTGGGCCAAAACATATTGACTGCCAATGGCAGTCAATATGTTTTGGCCCACTGCAGATGCGCGGCGCGCGACCTTCCCCCGCAAGGGCAGTAGACCCTGGGACCAGTGTCTAAAGGGTGTCTTTCTCCTAATAGTTTAAGTGCCTACTCTCATGTCATGATGAGTCATTTGGATAATCAGGTAACAGGGGAGGGGGCACGGAGCACAGCTATGTTGCATATTCTGTCTGATTGCATGTTGGTGATTGGTTCCCTTTGTTTGCATTGCACTATGGGTGAGGGTATATATGTGTGGTCACTTGCACTTGTGGGTTGCACGGCCCTGAGGAAGGTCTCTCTGTGGGACCGAAACGTTGGCTTACGTGTATTTCATGTTGTGAATATAGATTTTTGGATTAACCCCGTGCGGTGTGCTGTCTCTTTACTGGTCTTTGGATTGGTTCGTATCATATATATATATATATATATATATATATTAGAGAAAAAGAGAAAAGAAGCGCCCGATCCTTGTGTAAAATCAGATGAACAAAGTTTTAATATCTCATGGACAAGACAAATGCACACTTACAATTTGTCTGATAAAATAAAGCATGTTATGGGACCTGCCCATGCACCAACTGAGGACTCCTCGGTCTCTTCTTTGTGTGTGAGTGTCAGTATTGGCTCCAAAAAGGATGTTGCTGTCAGCTGCTGTCTCCAGGGGAGTAATCCTTAGTGTTTGTGAGCACTCAATCTCCACATGCAGCCGCCATTTAGCCTTTCTTCTCACACTTAAAACCGGAAAAAAAATCTTCAGGCAAGTCCTTGCCTCCTCACGCTGGTGCTGGGAGCTGCCCTGTCACTGTAGGCTCACTGCCAGATATCCCAGCACCAGCGTGAGGAGGCAAGGACTTGCCTGAAGATTTTTTTTCCGGTTTCAAGTGTGAGAAGAAAGGCTAAATGGCGGCTGCATGTGGAGATTGAGTGCTCACAAACACTAAGGATTACTCCCCTGGAGACAGCAGCTGACAGCAACATCCTTTTTGGAGCCAATACTGACACTCACACACAAAGAAGAGACCGAGGAGTCCTCAGTTGGTGCATGGGCAGGTCCCATAACATGCTTTATTTTATCAGACAAATTGTAAGTGTGCATTTGTCTTGTCCATGAGATATTAAAACTTTGTTCATCTGATTTTACACAAGGATCGGGCGCTTCTTTTCTCTTTTTCTCTAATAGGTACTGTGGGAGTTCGGTGAGCCCAAGAAGAAGCAGCCTGGACCTTTTGCAAATCAACCCATCATGGACACATGTGGACTTAAGTATTTTTAATATTAACTGCATTTATGGGTTCATAATCGTGTATTGAATTTTTTATTGCTTATCACAAGAACCCATTTTTTTTATTTTTTTTATATTTGCAATTTTTAGTTAAGTCCCAGTGACACTCAGTGTCATTTTTACCCACATTAATTGGCAATATCTCTTTTATTGCTTTTTTTATTTTTATTTTTATATGTTATGCACACTTCTTTTTTGCTTTTGTGTTTTTATCTAATAGTCACTTTTAGTTTTTCCTGCCAGAATACATTTAGTTATTTTCACACCACTGTTTATTGGGCATATTTGCCTGGTGCAAATTCTTGCCACATCTATCAGGGCTGCAGCAATTTAGGTGTAGTGTGTGAAGGGCGCTGTCTATATTTTCTGTCACATATATATATATATATATATATATATATATATATATATATATATATATATATATATATATACTGTATATATATCCAGTATATATATACAGTATATATTTATTTCTCTTCATGTATTTATTTATTTATTTATTTAGATTTATTTATTAATTGTGGGGCTGCTGTGTGTGTGTATTTTTTTTATTGTGGGTAGCGGGGGTTGGTGAATGGGATATTAGCCCCAATGGTGCTTGTTTAGGGCTTGCGGGGGGGTAGTGGGAGGGCTTAACCCCTTCATGACCGTAGCGGTATTAACTGCTACGGTCGTGAAGGTGTTAAGTGCACCCGCAACCCCCCCGCAAGTCCTAAACTCACACCAAGGGCCAAATACCCCCCTCACCCATCCCCACTACACACAATAAAGCGGGCACGGTGGGTTAACCCCTTCATTGCCTTAGCGGCTATCCGCTATGGTAATGAAGCAGCATTTCTGTATTTTTAATAATATTGAGCAGGAGCAGGGGGGGTCCCTGAGCATTATTTTCTGGCTCAGAGAACCCCCTGCTCACTGTACAATATTATTAAAATACAGAAATGCTGCTTCTTTACCATAGCGCATAGCCGCTAAGGTAAAGAACGAGTGTTTATTTATACTGTATACTGTATGTGTTTTATTGATACTGTACATGTGCAGAGGGTCTCCAGAGCAGAACCGCACTGGTTTCAGGTCTGGGGACCCCCTGCTCCCCGAGATACAGGCCCCTTTAGGGGGTGCCGGTATCCCACTGCTCTGCTTGGTTTACAGGCCACGATCACGTGGTCGGGCCCTTTAAACCAAGCAGAGGGATACCGGCACCCCCTAAAGGGGGCTGTATCTCGGGGAGCAGGGGGTTCCCAGACCTGAAACCAATGCGGTTCAACTCCGGAGACCCCCTGCACATCTACACTATCAATAAAAATGTATTTCAAATGTATTTATTGTCATTTATTTATTTATTTATTTAGATTTATTTATTTTTTTTTTGGCGGCTGCTGTGTGTGTGTATTTTTTTATTGTGGGTAGCGGGGGTGGGTGAATGTGGTATTAGCCCCAACGGTGCTTGTTTAGGGCTTGCGGGGGGGTAGCGGGAGGGCTTAACCCCTTCATGACCGTAGCGGTATTAACTACTATGGTCGTGAAGGGGTTAAGTGCACCCGCAACCCCCCCGCAAGTCCTAAACTCACACCAAGGGCCAAATACCCCCCTCACCCATCCCCACTACACACAATAAAGCGGGCACGGTGGGTTAACCCCTTCATTGCCTTAGCGGCTATACGCTATGGCAATGAAGCAGCATTTCTGTACTTTTAATAATATTGTGCAGGAGCAGGGGGTCCCCTGAGTTTAGATTTCTGGCTCAGGGAACCCCCTGCTCACTGTACAATATTATTAAAAATACAGAAATGCTGCTTCTTTACCATAGCGCATAGCCGCTAAGGTAAAGAACGAGTGTTTATTTACTGTATATACTGTATGTGTTTTATTGATACTGTACATGTGCAGAGGGTCTCCAGAGCAGAACCGCACTGGTTTCAGGTCTGGGGACCCCCTGCTCCCCGAGATACAGGCCCCATTAGGGGGTGCCGGTATCCCTCTGCTCTGCTTGGTTGACAGGCCGCGATCACGTGGTCGGGCCCTTTAAACCAAGCAGAGGGATACCGGCACCCCCTAAAGGGGGCTGTATCTCGGGGAGCAGGGGGTTCCCAGACCTGAAACCAACGCGGTTCAGCTCCCGAGACCCCCTGCACATCTACACTATAAATAAAAATGTATTTAAAATAATTTTTAATGTGTCGCTGTTTGTGCAGAGAGAGCAGCGGATCTCTCTCTGCTGCAAACACATCTCGCCCCCAGTATGTGCATATACAGTACTGTATGTGTACAGTACTGTATGTTAGGGGTTATAGGGGCTGTTGTTAGACAGTATATATATATATATACAGTATATATACTGCATTACAATTCATTATAGGGGACGGATTCAAGAGAACAGCTCGCAAGCGCCCTCATGTGTTTTTACACGGCATTGCAGTATTGTAGCTAGCCGGAATAAAATGCTTCAATCCCTGCCGGGAAAATAACGCAATGCACTCGGGCAGAAAACAGTCACAAACCTCAATACACCCGAGTATACCCGAATTCGCGGGACTAGCCGAGCTCAAATAAAATGTGTCGCCAGTGTATTTACCATTCTTGTAGAAGTAACACTTCGTCTGCCTGCAACTGGTCGCTCCAGAAAGACAATGCATTTGCATCCATGGTTGACCCAACCGCTGAATCCTGTATGACACACATCTCCATGAGGCGCTCATAGTAATTTCCACTGCCTTCTTCAAACAATTGGTCCGGAGGTACGTTCATTTCTTCGGGTACCCATTCAAATGCGTTTGCAGCATAAAGGCTTGGTAAAAAATCATAGTAGTTATGTTCTTGTAGAATGTGTGTTTCAGGAATGGAGGGTAAAGATATTGCAGCAGGTATCGATTCACACGGAACAGTAGTAGCGGATCCATTGCTATTGTTATTAGGAATAAATATGCTATTTATCAGCAGATATGTGCCGTGTTCCATGGTGATTTTAAATTGCGGTGCAATCTGCCAAAAACCATACCTTTCATGTAGGTTATCCTGCACACGTTCAAAACATGCATTAGTTGATAAAGTGAATCTTACAGAGGATTTAAAATTTCCAGCCCGCCCAGGATCTTGGTAATAAGGATACTTTGTTCTAATCAAATCATAGATCTGGCCCACGTTGGCTTTGTTTTCCGCAGTTGATATGATAGCCTCCGCAATCATAATTTTATACCCTTTGTGTGGATGGCTGTTCAGAATTAAATCCTCACCCATTGCAGCTTCAGAAATAATGTGAGCGGACTTCTATGTTCTCTCTTGAGAATGTGAAACTTTTTCAATGTTATCTATTTTGCGGGTTTCAATTCAAGGTCAGCATAAAAGTTACATCTTTCACTCCTTTTTCCAAACATCAATTCGATTGTGTAGAAATAATTGCCAGACATTTGTGGTTTCAGATTGCCATTTCACTGTGAAAGGCACATTAAGGTTTTTTTATCTACTTTCTCAAAACAAGTGTAGAATTTTAATTAAAAAACAATGTGGGTGAAGAAATAAACAGTGTTGGCATTATGAAAATAGTGCTTACACAGACATATAATGAGATATACACACACACCTGCAAATGTTTTTGTCTGTTTTTTTTTGCAACATTTCACTGTGTATCTTTTTGTCTGGTTAACTCCCTGTCTGCGTCAGAGTTTAACTACGTGTGTATATGTAGAGATATATATATATACCTCCACGCTGCCAAAGACAGAGGTCATTACACTCTGCTCATATTACTCGACCTCTCTGCAGCATTCGACACCGTGGACCACCCTCTTCTCCTTCACATTCTCCATACTCTTGGTATTCGGAACAAAGCTTTATCCTGGATCTCCTCTTACCTCTCCCATCGTACCTTCAGTGTCTCTTTTGCTAACACCTCCTCCTCCTCTATTGATCTCTCTGTGGGGGTACCCCAGGGCTCTGTCCTGGGACCCCTTCTCTTTTCTCTCTACACACTCTCTCTAGGTGACCTAATCACATCTTTTGGGTTTAAATATCACCTCTATGCTGACGACACACAAATTTACCTTTCAACCCCTGACCTTACACCTGCTATACAGACCAAAGTTTCTGAATGCCTCTCTGGAATATCATCCTGGATGGCCATCCGCCGACTGAAACTTAACATGGCAAAAACAGAGCTCCTTATACTACCTCCCAAACCTGGCCCTACTACATCCTTCCACATTGCTATTGGAAATACGATCATTCACCCAGTAGCCCAAGCACGCTGCCTAGGGGTCACACTTGATTCCTCTCTCCCATTCTCCTCTCATATTCAAAACGTTTCTAAAACTTGTCGCTTTTTCCTCCACAATATCACAAAGATACGCCCTTTCCTCTGTTACTCAACTGCTAAAACTCTGACTCAGGCCCTCATTCTCTCACGTCTCGATTACTGCAACCTCCTGCTGTCCGGCCTTCCTACCTCTCACCTGTCTCCCCTACAATCTATCCTAAACACTGCTGCCAGAATCACTCTACTCTTTCCTAAATCTGTCTCAGCGTCTCCCCTGCTGAAATCACTCTCCTGGCTTCCGATTAAATCGCGTATCTCACACTCAATTCTACTGCTCACTTTTAAAGCTTTACATTCTTCTGCCCCTCATTACATCTCAGCCCTAATTTCTCGCTATGCACCATCACGACTCTTGCGTTCTTCTCAAGGATGTCTTCTTTCTACCCCCTTTGTATCTAAAGCTCTCTCCCGCCTTAAACCTTTCTCACTTTCTGCCCCACACCTCTGGAATGCTCTTCCCCTCAATACCCGACTAGCCCCCTCGCTATCCACCTTTAAGACCCACCTTAAGACACATCTGCTTAAAGAAGCATATGAGTAGCACTGGATAATCATGGACACATGACACAAAGCTTGGCCTCCTGCAGACGCACTTACTAGTATTCCCTCCTACTGTCTCTGTACGTTCTCCCTACCTACCAATTAGATTGTAAGCTTCTCGGAGCAGGGACTCCTTCCTTAATGTTACTTTTACAGTATGTCTGAAGCACTTATTCCCATGATGTGTTATTTATATTTGCTATTTATATGACATGTATTACTACTGTGAAGCGCTATGTACATTTTATGGCGCTATACAAATAAAGACATACATACATACATACATATATATATATATATATATATATATATATATATATATATATATATATACAGTGCTTGACAAATCACCCAAAAATCTACTCGCCGCACCAAAAAATCTACTCGCCACCTAGTCCCGCCAAAAAACCCCGCCCCCAACCCCGCCCCCAACCCCGCCCCCAACCCCGCTTAAAAAAAAATACATAAATAAAATAAATTGAATAAATTCCTAGTAAGAACATTAGTTTTTGACATAAGTTTATTTACTATATTACATTATACTACAATTAGTCTTTGTTACGTGTGTGTGTGTGTGTGTGTGTGTGTGTGTGTGTGTGTGTGTGTGTGTGTGTGTGTGTGTGTGTGTGTGTGTGTGTGTGTGTGTGTGTGTGTGTGTGTGTGTGTAAATGTCGGATCTAGAAAAAAAAGCCAGATGTGAATGACTAGTTTCCTGCACCCCTTAACCAGTGTCTGGATGCCCCCGCTTCACAATATTTAAAGCAGCAATCCCACATGGGATCTTACCTGATCCGCAGTTCTTCAATGTCCAGGTACCCTCATTCCCGCAATGTTATACCTGTCTTCTGGGTTAGGGGGGATTCCGTGTGAAGCTTGAGTCAGATCTGGAAGAAAGCAGTATAGGTTATTTCGGTGTAGTATAGGGCAGTTAATATATACAGGGTAAATAAGATATCCAGATCGAGAGTGTGAGGCAGAGAGTGAGAGAGAGACAGAGAGGGGAGAGAGAGACAGAGAGGGGAGAGAGAGACAGAGAGGGGAGAGAGAGACAGAGAGGGGAGAGAGACAGAGAGGGGAGAGAGGGGAGAGAGGGAAGAGCGAAGAGACAGAGAGGGAAGAGCGAAGACACAGAGAGGGGAGAGCGAAGAGATAGAGAGGGAAGAGCGAAGAGACAGAGAGGGGAGAGCGAAGAGACAGAGAAGGGAGAGCGAAGAGACAGAGAAGGGAGAGCGAAGAGACAGAGAAGGGAAAGCGAAGAGACAGAGAAGGGAGAGTGAAGAGACAGAGAACGGAGAGAGAGCGAGAGAGAGACAGAGAGGGGAGAGACAGAGAGACAGAGAGGGGAGAGACAGAGAGGGGAGAGACAGAGAGGGGAGAGACAGAGAGGGGAGAGACAGAGAGGCGAGAGACAGAGAGGCGAGAGACAGAGAGGCGAGAGACAGAGAGGCGAGAGACAGAGAGGCGAGAGACAGGGGCGAGAGACAGAGAGGCGAGAGACAGAGATGGGGGAGACAGAGATACAGAGAGGGGAGAGACAGAGAGGGGAGAGACAGAGATACAGAGAGGGGAGAGACAGAGAGACAGAGAGGGGAGAGACAGAGAGGGGAGAGACAGAGAGGGGAGAGACAGAGAGGGGAGAGACAGAGAGGGGAGAGACAGAGAGGGGAGAGACAGAGAGACAGAGGGGAGAGACAGAAAGGGGAGAGACAGAGAGACAGAGAGGGGAGAGGGGGAGAGACAGAGAGGGGAGAGACAGAGAGGGGAGAGACAGAGAGGGGGGAGACAGAGAGACAGAGAGGGGAGAGACAGAGAGGGGAGAGACAGAGAGACAGAGAGGGGAGAGACAGAGAGACAGAGAGGGGAGAGACATAGAGGGGAGAGACAGAGAGGGGAGAGACAGAGAGGGGAGAGACAGAGAGACAGAGGGGAGAGACAGAAAGGGGAGAGACAGAGAGACAGAGAGGGGAGAGGGGGAGAGACAGAGAGGGGAGAGACAGAGAGAGAGAGGGGGTGCAGAGACAGAGGGGGGTGGAGAGACAGAGAGGTGGGGAGAGACAGAGAGGTGGGGGGAGAGACAGAGAGGTGGGGGGAGAGACAGAGAGGTGGGGGGAGAGACAGAGAGGTGGGGGAGAGACAGAGAGGTGGGGGGAGAGATAGAGAGGTGGGGGGAGAGACAGAGAGGTGGGGTGAGATAGAGAGGGGGGAGAGACAGAGAGGGGGGAGAGACAGAGAGGGAGGAAAACTGACTGACGGGGGGGGAACTGACTGACGGGGGGTAACTGACTGGGGGGGTAACTGATTGGGGGGGTAACTAACTGGGGGGGGTAACTGATTGGGGGGTGGCATGACTGGGGGGGGGGTGACTGACTGGGTGGGGGGGGTGACTGACTGGGTGGGGGGGTGTGACTGACTGGGTGGGGGGGTGACTGACTGGGTGGGGGTGGTGACTGACTGGGTGGGGGGGGTGACTGACTGGGTGGGGGGGTGACTGACTGGGTGGGGGTGGTGACTGACTGGGTGGGGGGGGTGACTGACTGGGTGGGGGGGTGACTGACTGGGTGGGGGGGGTGACTGACTGGGTGGGGGGGGGTGACTGACTGGGTGGGGGGGGTGACTGACTGGGTGGGGGGGGTGACTGACTGGGTGGGGGGGGTGACTGACTGGGGGGTTACCTCTGTGTCCTGCACACACACACACACACACAATCTCTCTCTCCCACACACACACACACACACACACACACACACACACACACACACACACACACACACACACACACACACACACACACACACACACACACACACACACACACACACACACACACACACACACAATCTCTCCACACACACACACACACACACACACACACACACACACAATCTCTCTCCCATACACACACACACTCAATCTCTCATACCCGTGTACACACACACACACACGGGAAGGGACATGCGCCGGAGGGGAGAGGGGGGGGTAGAGAGAGAAACACCCTGCTACTTCCTCCCGCCCCGCGCCAGCAGCGGGAGCACAGAGGGGCAGCGGGAACACCGGAGGGGAGGGGGGGGAGAAACAGCCCGCTACCTCAGTATGTGAGCCGCGCGAGCAGCGGGAACACCAGAGGGGAGGGGGGGGGAAGAAACAGCCCGCTACCTCAGTATTTGACCCGCGCGAGCAGCGGGAACACCGGAGGGGAGGGGGGGGGGGAGAAACAGCCCACTACCTCAGTATGTGACCCACGCGGGCAGCGGGAACACAGGATGGGAGGGGGGGGAGAAACAGCCCGCTACCTCAGTATGTGACCCGCGCGAGCAGCGGGAACACCGGAGGGGAGGGGGGGAGAAGCAGCCCGCTACCTCAGTATGTGACCCGCACGAGCAGCGGGAACACCGGAGGGGAGGGGGGGAGAAACAGCCCGCTACCTCAGTATGTGACCCGCGCGAGCAGCGGGAACACCGGAGGGGAGGGGGGGTAGAAACAGCCTGCTACCTCAGTATGTGACCCGCGCGAGCAGCGTGAACACCGGAGGGGAGGGGGGGGGGAGAAACAGCCCGCTACTTCAGTATTTGACCCGCGCGAGCAGCGGGAACACCGGAGGGGAGGGGGGGGGAGAAACAGCCCGCTACCTCAGTATGTGAGCCGCGCGAGCAGCGGGAACACCGGAGGGGAGGGGGGGGGAGAAACAGCCCGCTACCTCAGTATTTGACCCGCGCGAGCAGCGGGAACACCGGAGGGGAGGGGGGGGGGAGAAACAGCCCGCTACCTCAGTATGTGACCCACGCGGGCAGCGGGAACACAGGAGGGGAGGGGGGGGGAGAAACAGCCCGCTACCTCAGTATGTGACCCGCGCGAGCAGCGGGAACACCGGAGGGGAGGGGGGGAGAAGCAGCCCGCTACCTCAGTATGTGACCCGCGCGAGCAGCGGGAACACCGGAGGGGAGGGGAGGGGGGGAGAAACAGCCCGCTACCTCAGTATGTGACCCGCGCGAGCAGCGGGAACACCGGAGGGGAGGGGGGGGAGAAACAGCCCGCTACCTCAGTATGTGACCCGCGCGAGCAGCGTGAACACCGGAGGGGAGGGGGGGGAGAAACAGCCCGCTACTTCAGTATGTGACCCGCGCGGGCAGCGGGAACACCGGAGAGGAGGGGGGGGGAGAAACAGCCCGCTACCTCAGTATGTGACCCGCGCGGGCAGCGGGAACACCGGAGGGGAGGGGGGGGGGGAGAAACAGCCCGCTACCTCAGTATGTGACCCGCGCGGGCAGCGGGAACACTGGAAGGAGGGGGGGGAGAAACACCCCGGCTACTACAGTATGTGACCCGCGCGGGCACCGGACGGTGGAGGAGGGAAACACCCCGGCTTTTGCAGTATGTTCCGACCCGCGCGGGCAGCGGGAACACCGGAGGGGGGGATGTATCAGTGTATACTGTATATAAATATTTAATGTGTATTATATTCCCCCCACCTGAAGCATCTGTCCAAACTCCTCTATGACCGGATCCTTAAATTGTAAATTATAGGAGCTGACACAATTATACAGGATGATATGAGTAGGAGGAGGAAGGGGAGGAGCAGCAGACGTGCATGCACGCACTCACTGCCCCCCCCCCCATTACTTACCCATGCACAAAGGGCGGTTTGAAGTCCTGGCAACTCCATCCCGCGTCACAGCCAATCAGCTACGATTTTTTTTTTTTTCAATTTTTTTTTTTTTCTCGAGCAGGGGATTTTTTTTTTGCAGAGCAGGGGAAAGGTGGCCAAGAGCCAATATCCGATCGCAGCTGGTGAGCTGGCGAGCTGGCGACCGGGTTTGTCGAGCACTGTATATATATATATATATATATATATATATATATATATATATATATATATATATATATATATATCATAAACACATACATATATATATAGTACAATATATATATGTATACAGGTATGCCTCTAAAACCAACCTTTAAATGTGTGTGTATATTACTATATTTAAGGGCTTATATGTAAAGAGGGATTTGTATATTGTTCATATTTATTTAAAGGTTTTAATATTACAGGGTTACTATGTTTCAGGGCCTATTACATTCACCTGTGTGCAATTTTGATTTACCATCAAACAAGGGCTTTTTTAAGTTTAGAAGGGCTGTAGTGTTACAACCAATAATATATCTATGTAATCCAGTTCTACACATAACATATTGATGGCAGTAAGTAGGCCTTGTATGAAACCTATTTAAATGGTGATAAACATGAGTGAATTATGTGAATAATAATTATTTTAGGCCCATACTGTTATAGGCTCACAGTAAGTATATTTCACAAACATTAGGCCTGTATTATTATAATACTGTGTTTTCACAAGGAAGCATGAAGTCTATGTTTTCATAAAATACATCTATACCAGTTTAGATAGTTAAAATAATATGTATATATATCTATATAGATATATATGTATATAGATATATATATACACTGTGTGTGTGTGTACATATATCCCTACATACTACATATATATTACTAAACATTCACAGATATGTTCTTGAAACCAGTACTCATACATGATGAAAGGACAACATTACGAATGTTCAAGCAAGGTGAAGGTAAGTAATATTTTACACTTAATCCTGCTGTACACGGACAATAAAGATGTTAGCAGTTAAATAGATGTTTGTTTTTAATTGCATGTGAATAATATTAACATGCAATGATTACATCAAATAACTATCAAACACACCCAAATACAATGTTTTGCAGGTAAGTCAATGGCAGCTTCTCTAAACATAGCAACTGGGTCATGTTGGACCATTACTGAACAGATGATTAATACATAAATATTAATAACAGTATTCATTCATTAGGACTGTTAACATTTCCAAACCTTCACGTGTACAAGGACATAATTGAATGTTTTGAAACAACAGGTCTTCAGCATACATACAATATTCATTAGATAATCTGAAGTCAACAAAACAAGGCCAAAGACATATTTAGTGAATTATAACATTTATTATTTTTTTTCCTTTTGAGAGCGAGTCACAGGCCTGCTTGTTGTCTCTTGGATTTTTCTTTTTCGTTTAGCTACAACTTTAGGCACAACAGAGCCAGTTTGAGTGGCCTGTGGCACTTCACGGGCAGGGCTTGTGGCCAGTGATTGTTTACAGGCAGGGCTTGTGGCCAGTGACTGTTCACGGGCAGGGCTTGTGGCCAGTGACTGTTTACGGGCAGGGCTTGTGGCCAGTGGCTGTTCACGGGCAGGGCTTGTGGCCAGTGACTGTTCACGGGCAGGGCTTGTGGCCAGTGACTGTTCACGGGCAGGGCTTGTGGCCAGTGACTGTTCACGGGCAGGGCTTGTGGCCAGTGACTGTTCATGGCCAGGGCTTGTGGCCAGTTACTGTTCACGGGCAGGGCTTGTGGCCAGTGACACTTGTGACCAAGTTGGTACACAGTGCACAACTGATGGTTGGTCCGTTTCATGTTTGGGTTTTTTGGTTTGTGTCCAAAAACTGGTCAGTAGTAACTGCTTGTGCATTTTTGTTTTTGGCGCCTCCTTTGTAGATTGTCAGTTCCAGAATTTCTACAGATGGCAGCGGTAGGATGTTGTCAGGAACATGCACAGAACTTTCAGCAACTTTACCGGTAACATCCCGACCTGGGGAATGAACATCAGAGAACTGGGGTGAAAAAGTAGTAGCATGTAAACATCCATCCTCTGATGGTGTAAAGCTGAATTGATTTGCTGCTGTAGTCATTCTCAAGTGATTAGCTTGAGTTAGCTGAACAACTATTGCTTCTAATGACGTGTTTATTTTTTGCATTTGTTTAGGCACTTCAATGAAGACTCTATGGAGATGTGACAATTGTGATATCGTTTCTTCCTGAAGTGTTATCATCCTTTCGTACACTGACATCAGATCTGAATGGCGAATATTTTCTGCTTCAACAATTTTTTCTTCAGAAGCTACTATTGCATCGTATGTGTTACTTGATGGACGATTTGCCTGTGTAACTCTTTCAATGGGAACCTCGTCATGGTCACTTGATTGCATTTCTGTGTCTATGGCGGCATCATCATCATCATCATCATGTGCAAAAAATAAATGTACACATAATGAAATGGCATGTTAATCTCTGCTGTTTTACTATGTAATTATACTCTGTGATAACTAACACCTAACATGTTTCCATACGTTTTATAACGTCACATTAAAAACTACCTTGACTTACGAATTATGTTTGGACTCAGTATGAAATAAGAATGAATGAAAAGTTGCTCAAAACTCACAACTCCTACATGATACTTAACATCACAAACACAATACATGTTGTCTTAAAAAACTTCATTTTCACTGACACTAAGTAATCCTATTTAAATAACATGTGCAAAACAAATAATGAACATGACAACATAACATATAGAAGTGAACATATTATATGACCAGCACCTCATACTGCACCGACACACTTTATTCGAGCAAATACCCAGTATGTACCTGGCAGATACCTGGAATGCACCGCTCCTCACCTCAGACAAGCCCTGTTGCGTTTGCCTTCCCAGCCTGGGTTCATGCCTGGCTGACGGGCGGCTGATCTGTTAAATGATAATGATTAGGATTTAATAGGCTGCAATGCTTCGCGTGTCTACCAGATGGCATAAATTCATGAATTGTAATGCAGTATATATATATATACTGTGCAGTATTGCAGCCAGCGGGAATAAAATGCTTCAATCCCTGCCTGGAAAATAACCCAATGCACTAGGGCAGAAAACAGTCACAAACCTCAATACACCCGGGTATACCCGAATTCGTGGGACTAGCCAAGCTCGAATAAAGTGTGTCGCCAGTGTACACTCATCTTCCAGGTGTGATGAGCTGCATGACCCAGGTGAAGACACTTGTTCCATCTCAGGTGACACATGTCCTCCAGGGGCAACTATATATAACAATAACATCAGTAGTTAATTTACATGTGTAAATATTGAACATAGAGTTACTGTATGCTCAGTATTTATGACTAACTTACAGCATCAGTTCCTTAACCGAAAATGTGTGTGTCAAAGTGAACATAAATAGTTGTAATAACAATGTACATGCCTGTGTACTTAGGACTTTTGAGTTCAGTAACATACAACATACTATGTTTATGCAGTAATGCGTTAGGATAAAATTATTAATTTTGTACATACAATGCATATGTTGTGTAGTCATATCACTATAATAATGTACATAACTATCATGAGATGAACATTCACAATGGTTATCATGAAGGTGGTCATATTGGAAAAAGAATAGTTTTTGGTAGAGGATATGTGTGGTACATTAATAGAAGCTGTGGCACGCCTGAATGTGGCTGCCACTCAACAACACAACACATGCAGTGTGTGATAATGTGGTGTTGATATCAGTTCAACTATAGATGTGAGTGAACGAATGTGTGACGTACGGTTTCATAACTAATGACTTGTTGGGGGAATTAGTACCTAGAGTTAACCTTTCAAATGACTGTGATTACCTTCTGTTTTGCTAGTCAGGTTATAAGAACGGTAGTCCCTCCCCCAAAAACAGTAATCAGCCAGACCTTTCAATTACTTCAAGCAGGTGAAAATGGTGTCAACAAAGTTGACCGTAAGATGACCCTGTAATTTGGCTGTGTGCTGAACCCCACCCCCTCTGTTGACGTGTATGCTGTGATGACATATTCATTGCAGCTGCTTTAACACAATGGTAGAGGAGCAAAATAGTCATCTGAAGTGTGCAAGTTATGAACACAATGACATAATATATGCTACGTGTGCCTCATTATGCTGTCTGTATATGACATTAAGCAAAAAAGGACCTTTTAATAAACAACAA
Organism: Ascaphus truei; assembly: GCF_040206685.1. Lineage (NCBI taxonomy): Eukaryota > Metazoa > Chordata > Amphibia > Anura > Ascaphidae > Ascaphus > Ascaphus truei. Next base: position 424,543,111 of record NC_134483.1, on the reverse strand, counting down.
GACATTTGTTAGTGCAAGTGATGTTTGTTGGCCGTTGCATGCAATATATTCGATGCATGATTTGAATAGCCAGTAATGTCGTGTTTGTAGGAGTTAAATAAATAATATACACATTAATATTATATATATTTATGTTCTGCACCAGTACTAGTAATAATTTCTAGTACCTAGTAATAATTTCTCATTAGCATGTCTTACACAAGTGTGCTACCCTGTTGTTCCCCATCTTCGCCCACCATAAATTGCTTCCACTGCAGCAAAGCATTGTGGGAATTCACATGCAAATGAACACGCAATGCCACGTGGTATATTAGTTACTGCTTTTAGTAGGACTACAACATATATGTATATTTTGATATATATATATATATATATATATATATATATATATATATATATATATAGAGAGAGAGAGAGAGAGAGAGAAACAGACATATACATATATAGATGTAGGTATGCTTATGTTGGGAAGACAGTATAAAAAGCAGCGGAAATGTGTAAAATAACTGTAAGCAACGACACGCTTGTACAGTAACATTTCTTACCTGATGGAAATTGTGAGGGATAAATTCCGATGTCCCTGTCACCGGCCAAACCCTCCATGACGACGGGAAGTAATTTTCCCCGAAGCAGCTCCTCCAATGGAGTTAAGATCAGACGTTGTGGTGGCGGGCCACCTCCAGTGCCAGAAGCATGCACGCGTTGGTCTTGTATTTTCTTTTTTAATTTAGCCCTAATATCGTCAAATCTCTTGCGACAATTCATCTTGTCCCTGACACGATTCCCACACGCATTTACACCAATTATTATTGTGTCCCACATTTCTTTTTTGCTTGATGAACTTGTCCGCGCTTGAAATACATACAAAATATATGATGTTAATTCATAATAATACAACACCAGTTTCCTACACTGCTAGCTGTTCCAAGAGATAGCAAACATGCTGTTTTAGGTGTAATATGTGAAGCACATGAGCATTGACTACTAAACCTAGACATGTAAGGAAGCTTGCATTAATATTGTAAGCAGTTATTGCAAATTGAACGCCTGAGTTTTCTTGTCGTTGTAACGCATGATAAAAAGATGTGTTTCCACAATAATTAACATTGAAAGATATTATGGACCCATATTTGCATATTAACAAAGCTCACATGACCTAGGATCACATGTATTTGAAGAATAAATGGAAAGGTACACTTACCTACTAAATGGCCATACAGACTGTCATAGTGCTCCAGAATCCCAGTGACAAGAGCTCTATTTTCCTGGTCATTGAAGCGAGGATTACGTGGATGCTCCACACGTTTCTTCCGAGCACGTCTAGGCTCAGAGCTTGCCTGCTGCTGACTGGACTCTCCTTGTTCCAATGGAAGAGACTCCAAAAGACGTCCAGCAGCAAGCACCCCACCACCAGACACACCAGCAGCACCAGCAACAGAGCCACCAGCAGCACTCACACTGCCACCAACAGCACTCGCACTCCCAGCAACAGCACTCCCACTCCCACCAACAGTACTCGCACTCACAGCAACAGCACTCGCACTCCTAGCAACATCACTCCCCTGAACAGTACGTTCACTCCGACGCATACTCGCACGAGTAGCACTACCACTCACACCAGCATCACTCTTCCCACGCTTTGCGGGCATACTTACAGTACTCACAAAAAACAGAAAACAAATGTACAGCTAATCACACGAAACACTTCCACATACAAAACAAGACAAAGATGTAAACAAAACAACAAAGGACAAAGCTCTCACAATACACAACAAGTCTCTCAGTCAATATGCAAATATTAAATCGCCCAGCTCTGTGCGTCTCTCTCTCTCTCACTCCCAACAACACAGAGAATGATTAAAAGTACACGTTGCCTTTAAATATGGCGCGCTATCCAATACATGCTTGCTTCGCCTGATTCAGCAAGATTTTTGATTGGCGAACGTAACAGCACCCCGCCATGCACGCCGATACACCTGTGTGTGATCGGCAAATCATCGTGAGAGTGGGCGGAATGGTTTTCGGCTTGATTCTGAAAGGATTCAGCACTTACTGCATACGGAGAGGGAAAATCGCCAATAACATGGCTAATCGGTAAGCTTGCCGATTTCACATTTTCGTCGCTTACTGCATGAGGCCCTTGGTGTGATTACAATGCCCCTAGCAGCTCAGTCATTCCAGGTCAGCAGGGACCTGTTCTGCAGCCCACTCCCCAGAACAAATTAAAGGCTGTCTGGTCTGGACCGTACCCGGTTTTCAGGAAAATTAATGAGTACACCTACGGTGTACAGGAAGATGGTGGAGACAGAGAGAAATAGGGCTTATCATGTTAACATTTGTAAGGAGTATTTCCAGTAGAGTGTGGCATCAGTGCTGGCTATTTGTAGCACACTGATGGGGGACCTGGCAAGCAATGCTCTGCCTGACCTCCTAGGGGAATCTAGGCAGGGGGCCACATGTGAGTGGGAAGGAATAGGGTCCCAATTCAGTGCACAACAGCTTGTGCAAGTCAAGGCTATGTTAGAGCAGCATAGGGTTCTGTTCCTGGGTAAGCTGGACAGAACACATATCCCAGATCATAGAGTGGAGACTGGTGATCAGAGACTTCTGCGTAAGCATGCCTATATGTATCAGCAGAGGTAAAAGGGAGTATAGAGAGGGAAGTGAAAGAGATGCTGGCCCTAGGGGTAATTGTACCATCTCAGAGCCCTTGGGTTGTCCGGTAGTCCTGAATCCTGAGAAGGGTGCAGTGCTGCAGAGGATCAGGGAGGCAGGGCTGACACTGAAGCCTACAAAGTGTGTAGGGGGTATGGCAGAGGTACTGTATCTGGGGCACAGAGTGGGTGGAGGGCACGCAAAGCCAGAACCAGAAGGGGGGAAGGCGATAGGGCAAGTGATGGGGGTTGCAGGCCCTGCAGGGTACTACACAAAGGTTGTTCCCAATTACAGTGCTGTGGCCAAATCCTTGACTGACTTGACCCAAAAGCGACTCTCCTGCCTGTGACACAGCGTGTCAGGCACTGGAGGCAACGGTGGCTAGTGCACCCATGCTGGCTGCACCCGCCTACAGCAAAATATTCCTGATACAGACCAATGCCTCTGACTATGTTCTCGGTGCTGTACTCCGTCAGAGGGGCAAGTTGCTATGCTGGACTCTTGCATTGCAGGAGTGTGACTTCACCATCCAGCATAAGGAAGGCAGTGCGCATGGCAATGCCGATGGACTTTCCCGCCAGGACAATCCTCACAAACTAATATACTCAAGACACAGGCCAGTTAAACCGCCAGACGTGGCGATTGTAACACAGCCTGCAATTGAGTAGGGGAGGTGTGGCGGTGAAGTGGTTAACTGGGCTTGTAATAAAGTTCAGGCCCACTTGGTTACCCCTGACTCGTGTGTTAGGGTCTTAGAGTGTCAGCTCTGGGACCCAAATGTCAAAAATGTATTACTGCAACTGTATACTGATTTTGCGACATTAAAGAATGATGTGATTTTATTTCCTTTCCGGGGATGCTGGGATCGGAAGATTTCTAGGCTGTAAGTTTCAGGGTGTGTTTGGCGGAGAAAGTCTTTGCAGAATGCATCTATGTAGCGGGGTTCTGGGTTATGGGATACCCCAAACGTTGTATACGGAGATTGAGTGATATCCTCTGATACTGCTAAGCGCATTACTCCGCCAACCTTGTACCCTGAAAACGCTCTTATGACTCACTGCCAGAGTCCCTGCTGCAGCATCTTCCAGACAAGGTAAATGGGTATGAAGGGGTTAAAAGATATCTGGAGGTATACACAGAGTCCTTAGTATAGCATGGGGCTCCCCAGGATAGCAGAGGTACCCCCATACTGTACATGCCCAGGTATCCTGAGCCTAGAGTAGGGGTTCAGGAAGGTGCTCACGCTAAGGATATGAAGCTGAGCAGATTTGCAATGTTTAAAAGTATGTTTCTAATGTGTGCCAGGAATGAGGCTAGTGATTTGTAGGGCTTTCTAAGTTATAGACTCTGGAAGGCACAGATGGTTACAAGACTTGGCTCCGGTGTGTCTGTCCAGGGGCCATACTTGAAAGGGCTCAGAGATGCCTAGGTGTGAGGCCATATGGGCCCTGCCATTATTATAGAGCAACCATATCCTGGCATGAAACAAGGCAACCTAACACCCTTTGCTAAACAGCCAGCCGCTGTGGAGCCTCGCACCATGGGTTGGGGGGGGCGAAGGGGCAGAGGGGGCTCTTTCACCTGCCCGGGGAAAAGGCTCAGGGGTGGGAAACCCTGTATGAGTGTTTTTGATTGGTTGCTAGGCGGTTGCTAAGGTTTTTTGATTGGGCTGCAGGTATTCTGGGACCTGGACACCAGAGGTTTGAAAAGCCCTGACACAGGTCTGATTCTTGAGTTCTAACTGTTCTAAGAGATCCATGTAAGAATTTCATCAGTTCCATCTTGTGTGATTCACCTGAGATTCAGTCCCATTGGAGAAGTGGCCTGGAATATTTTGCTGTGTGTTTGCAATTAGGCAAGATTAGTTTTGTTATCCCAGTTTTCCAAAGTAAGTGTGTCTTTTTACTGTATTTTTGTGTAACATAGTTGTGTGCGTTCATTAGGTGAATAAACGCAATTTATTTTTATCTCTCTGCTTGCTCAATCAATGATCCCGGTAATTAAAAGGTGTAAAAGTTGTAATAAGCTGGTCTTACCGTGACAAGCGTTATTTAATGGTGGCAGTGTGTGGCATAGATTGAGCCTATGTTATAAAATCCTGCGGGGTCTTATAACATAGGGGGAAACTTGAAGATTGCGAGCTCCCAAAGCAAGAGATAGCGTAGACACGTTGCACAAAGCAGATTAAAGCACAGATTCTCCCTGTCACTTAGCTTAGTGCCTGCGGGCGACCATGGACAAGCAATGCACCAGGATTGTTACCCAGTGTAAATGCTGCAGTTTACCGACAGATGGTCGGTCAGAGACACAGCTGGAGGACTTGGAATCTCACAAAGCAGTTACAGCTTCACAAGAGGAGTGGACACTCACAACTGCAGTGGCAACAGTCTCTCAGCAAACCAGGGAACAGGAGGTTAAGCCAGCCCTGGTAGAGACAGAAAGACATGGGGAGGGAATTGGCAACCCAGGACTTGGCGCATGTTTTGCCACATGGAGGAGAAGGGTTACCCAGACAGGGGTCACATGGACCCGGGTAGCCCCCAGCTCATCTGCAGTTGCAGAGCCCACCGGGACAGCCAGGATGCAAGAGGTTAATTCAGCACTGGTGAGCATGAAAGAACAAGGGGAGGGAGCGGGTCACCACATGGACACTGTTGGGGGGCCATTGATAGAGAATGCAACCGCGGTAGCCCCAATGGCTAGCGGTCTCTCTACGCCCGGAATTGACTCTCTGCTTGCCCTGTGGGGACGGAGGGCTGCCCAGGACTTGGCCACACTGGCCAGGGTAGCCAAAAGCACACCTCAAAGGATTCTACAGTCTGCAGTCATTGGAAGTGCACCCAAAGTTGCAGAGGTTATCCCGGGGAGGGGGTGCTCCCAGTCCCACCAGATTGGTCAGTCAAACCCAATCTGTCAGGACCAGGGAAGGTCCAGTGTACCCCATCAGGGGCAACGTTCTCAAGCTGCGAGGCCGGTCGCCCGTATGCGGCTGGCACACACAGAGGAGTCAAGTCCAGCCGTGGAATCAACCCACAGAGGGATGTTCACGGAGAGATCTGCGCTTGACCCCCAGGAAACAGCAGCAGAGATGGAGGGACATCAATTTGCACCAGTGCAGGTGCCACACAGCGATGTCCAGCAGGCACCGTTGTGCCAGTGACCTTGGGAGTTTGCCAAGCAGCTGGCTTGCGTGACTCCAGTGTCACTCTTACTCTGGTCCGACCTGATATGGCGAGACCATAGGATCTGCTCCCCGGACCGGGGGTGCAGATGCTTCTGCCAGGTGATCGGCTGCGGCTCACACCGGTTGCCCGGGTCTTTTGTGATTGGGGTGCCGGGCGTGGCATAAGGGAGGAGGGGGTATTTCCTGGGTTATATGCTATGGTTCGCCTTGACAATGACCTGGGACATATTACATGCGTGTTTACGGCAGAACTGGCTCTTGTTGCAACGATTACAAGGAGCAAGCGATCAGGAGTTGCACCTGAAGGATCCGCCGTCCCCCTGCATTTGGGACCAACCGTTCCAAGGGTCTCTGCGTAGACCAGACAGGTAAGCCAGACTGAGTCGTGACAGTATAATGACTTACCTTGCCCTTTACATTTTCCTGTGTTCCCTGACTTTGAGACTAAGAGGGGGGCCAGAATTAGGGACACAGTTTAGGTGTGCCATTCGGTCTGAGCCCAGAGAGGAGCGCAGGAGGCTCCAGGTGTCCGAGTCTGACTCGGCCAGTGGGTCAGACCGGGACTCACGGCACCGCGGGCTCTTGTGTGCAGAGCCGGGGTCTACCAGTTTAGATAAGGTTTGGACAGGTAGAAGACAGTAAGGGGTACAGAGGGAGTGTAGGCAACCGTTGTTACACAGGGTCCATTTCATACCACTAGCAGAGCATCAGGGGACCACTCGCAAGAGAGCTCAGCTGTTGCAGCCTTGCTACGGGTTCGGGCATCAGGGTCTGTGGCAGAGTTGTGCCACACCAGGGATCCCTGGCAGCAGGTAGGGAAGGCGGGAGATCATGCGAGGCCAGCCCTGAACCCATTACAGTTAATAGGGGAACCTTACCATGGGGTAGCTATAGACATAGTGGGATCCCTCATGATCCACAGTTGGTTTGGTCAGTGTTTCATGCTCATGGGGGTAGATTTGTCTACCCAGGATCCAGAGGCTGTGACGCTTGCCACCATCAATGTGAGGACAGGGGCAGAAGCATTGTTAGAGATTTTTCCTAGAGTAGGTTGCCCTAGTGAGATTCTAACTGATCAAGGGTCACAATTCAGGCGTGAATTGTTACAGGGTCTCTGGTGTGTGTGCGGGGTAAAGCACCAGCACACCATCCCTTATTACCCCCAGGCAAACGGTTTATGTGAGAGGTTCAATGGGACCCTGAAGCAGTTGCTTCCGGCAGGTATAGGGATTGAAGGAACAGAGTGGGAGATTCACTTACAGCACTTGCTGTTTGCATACCGAGAGGTACTGCCAGAATCTACCAGGGTCTCTCCCTTCAAGCTGCTATATGGCCGCAGGGTATGGGAACCTCCTGACTTACTCTGTGAGGGGTGGATGGGGAGCATTACCCAGACTGATGCGTCTGTGTGACAGTCTGTGGCAGCTCTCAGAGACCAGTTAGAAATGCTTATGGGGTTAGCACAGGCTGATCTCAGGGAGATTCAGACCAAGCAGCAGACTTGGTGTGATTACAATGCCCCTAGCAGCTCATTCATTCCAGGTCAGCAGGGACCTGTTCTGCAGCCCACTCCCCAGAACAAATTAAAGGCTGTCTGGTCTGGACCGTACCCGGTTTTCAGGAAAATGAATGAGTACACCTATGGTGTACAGGAAGATGGTGGAGACAGAGATAAATAGGGCTTATCGTGTTAACATGTGTAAGGAGTATTTCCAGTAGAGTGTGGCATCAGTGCTGGCTATTTGTAGCACACTGATGGGGGACCTGGCAAGCAATGCTCTGCCTGACCTCCTAGGGGAATCTAGGCAGGGGGCACAGGGGAGTGGGTAGGAATAGGGTCCCAATTCAGTGCACAGCAGCGTGTGCAAGTCAAGGCTATGTTAGAGCAGCATAGGGTTCTGTTCCTGGGTAAGCTGGACAGAACACATATCCCAGATCATAGAGTGGAGACTGGTGATCAGAGACTTCTGCGTAAGCATGCCTATATGTATCAGCAGAGGTAAAAGGGAGTATAGAGAGGGAAGTGAAAGAGATGCTGGCCCTAGGGGTAAATGTACCATCTCAGAGCCCTTGGGCTTGTCTCGTAGTCCTGATTCCTGAGAAGGGTGCAGTGCTGCAGAGGATCAGGGAGGCAGGGCTGACACTGAAGCCTACAAAGTGTGTAGGGGGTATGGCAGAGGTACTGTATCTGGGGCACAGAGTGGGTGGAGGGCACGCAAAGCCAGAACCAGAAGGGGGGAAGGCAATAGTTCAAGTGATGGGGGTTGAAGGCCCTGCAGGGTACTACACAAAGGTTGTTCCCAATTACAGCGCTGTGGCCAAACCCTTGACTGACTTGACCCAAAAGCGACTCTCCTGCCTGTGACACAGCGTGTCAGGCACTGGAGGCAACGGTGGCTAGTGCACCCATGCTGGCTGCACCCGCCTACAGCAAAATGTTCCTGATACAGACCAATGCCTCTGACTATGTTCTCGGTGCTGTACTCCGTCAGAGGGGCAAGTTGCTATGCTGGACTCTTGCATTGCAGGAGTGTGACTTCACCATCCAGCATAAGGAAGGCAGTGCGCATGGCAATGCCGATGGACTTTCCCGCCAGGACAATCTTCACAAACTAATATACTCAAGACACAGGCCAGTTAAACCGCCAGACGAGGCGATTGTAACACAGCCTGCAATTGAGTAGGGGAGGAGTGGCGGTGAAGGGGTTAACTGGGCTTGTAATAAAGTTCAGGCCCACTTGGTTAACCCTGACTCGAGTGTTAGGGTCTTAGAGTGTCAGCTCTGGGACCCAGATGTCAAAAATGTATTACTGCAACTGTATACTGATTTTGCCACATTAAAGAATGATTTGATTTTATTTCCTTTCCGGGGATGCTGGGATCGGCAGATTTCTAGGCTGTAAGTTTCAGGGTGGGTTTGGCGGAGAAAGTCTTTGCAGAATGCATCTATGTAGCGGGGTTCTGGGTTATGGGATACCCCAAACGTTGAATACGGAGATTAAGTGATATCCTCTGATACTGCTAAGCGCATTACTCCATCAACCTCATACCCTGAAAATGCTCTTACGACTCACTGCCAGAGTCCCTGCTGCAGCATCTTCCAGACAAGGTAAATGGGTATGAAGGGGTTAAAAGATATCTGCAGGTATACACAGAGTCCTTAGTATAGCATGGGGCTCCCCAGTATAGCAGAGGTACCCCCATACTGTACATGACCAGGTATCCTGAGCCTAGAGTAGGGGTTCAGGAAGGTGCCTACGCTAAGGTTATGAAGCTGAGCAGATTTGCAGTGTTTAAAAGTATGTTTCTAATGTGTGCCAGGAATGAGGCTAGTGATTTGTAGGGCTTTCTAAGTTATAGACTCTGGAAGGCACAGATGGTTACTAGGTTTGGCTCCGGTGTGTCTGTCCAGGGGCCATACTTGAAAGGGCTCAGAGATGCCTAGGTGTGAGGCCATATGGGCCCTGTCATTATTATAGAGCAGCCATATCCTGGCATGAAACAAGGCAACCTAACACCCTTTGCTAAACATCCAGCCGCTGTGGAGCCTCGCACCGTGGGGGGCGAAGGGGCAGAGGGGGCTATTTCACCTGCCCGGGGAAAAGGCTCAGGGGTGGGAAACCCTGTATGAGTGTTTTTGATTGGTTGCTAGGCGGTTGCTAAGGTTTTTTGATTGGGCTGCAGGTTTTCTGGGACCTGGACACCAGAGGTTTGAAAAACCCTGACACAGGTCTGATTCTTGAGTTCTAACTGTTCTAAGAGATCTATCTAAGAGTTTCATCAGTTCCATCTTGTGTGATTCACCTGAGATTCAGTCCCATTGGAGAAGTGGCCTGGAATATTTTGCTGTGTGTTTGCAATTAGGAAAGATTAGTTTTGTTATCCCAGTTTTCCAAAGTAAGTGTGTCTTTTTACTGTATTTTTGTGTAATATAGTTGTGTGCGCAATTTATTTTTATCTCTCTGCTTGCTCAATCAATGATCCCGGTAATTAAAAGGTGTAAAAGTTGTAATAAGCTGGTTTACCGTGACAGACATCTTCTTCCTTTGGGTGGGGGACGTCATCGAATGTACCAAAATAATTGAATTATTAAATAGGAATGAATTTAACATACATTTAACCTGAGATTTCTGATAGCAATGTTTCCTTTTTGGATGTTATCCATTATCATTACTCATGACCTAAGATTAGAGACAGATGTCTTTAGAAAAGAAACAGCGACTAATAGTCTTTTGCACTATGCAAGCTGTCATCCAGCTTTGTTGAAGAGAAGGATACCTGTTGGGCAGATATATTGCTTAAAGCGATAAAGCAGCTGCTTGTCATGGGAGAACAAGCTTTTTAACACTTTACCAATTCGATCCTTTGATTGGATAAAGCATGAGATAAAATAAATTGTGATTTATTTACATGAAAACACACACAGCTTGAATTCCAAAATATCACAAATAAACACTTACGGGAATGGGGCAAAACAAAATAAACTGCTTCTAGAATGAAAGTCCATGAAATATAGTCTTTAGGTATCAATTCCCAGGAGCGGGGTTGATACACAGCAAAAGACGCAAAACAGTCTTTTGGCTAGGGGCACAGAGTGCGGTCCCTGTATCTTCGCCAAACTAAATGTTTTCGTTCTGCCCTTGCAGAATTCGTTTACAAGTCCTTAGATCTTAGGAAATCTTGAGCGGGGTACAAGTCCTTGGTTACAATGAAAAACGTCTTTTGTACACCACGCTATCCTTTCAGATGAAATAAGAAGAACCCTCACCCGACAGCCTGCATGGACTTATAATACCTTCCCAAGCCTATCTGGGCAATAGGCAACCAATCTTTGGTGTGGGAAGCAAACTCCCACCTATAGCAAGGTTGCCAACAGTTCCTGCAGCCGGGAAAAGGGCGTCACGGCAGGCTAAGGGTCATGCCCTAACTTCACACTTGACCCGCTTAGCAAACCGGGTCTAACCCCCTTTCCTGGCAACAGAATGGATACCTCACCATTTGCTAGGCATACTGTTTTAATTCACTTTCCGGCACTTCCACCTTGGACCGGGTCGGCATGTATTGAAACTCCGGACCTCTGCAGACATCCTGGAGACATCTCCACAGGGTGTCTCAGAACTCCGGACCTACCAGTATGCATGACTCACTCTGGAATAGCTGATCATAAATTAACCTGGTGCATCCCTAATGTATCCGGGTCCTGCCTGGCTGACATGTAAATTCGCCAACTCACATAACTTTTAATATGTCAAAACCAGGGCTGTTCCTATTTATGGTTTTATACACAAGTTAAACATAATTAAACCATATCAGTCTTAATGAGTACTCTCTAACACTCTGCATACCAAAAATTAGAGAGCTATGACCTTCCTAACTAAAGTTACACAGTTAATTGTGTAAGAGCTTTGATGTGGTGTGTGGTTTTAACCTTTCTCCCCGTCTGCGGTCGGGAACTCAATGTAGCAATTCCCGGTTCCATCGATAACTGCAGACTCAATTATCCAATTGACCTGAGTGGATATTGCGACCACATCCGACATTGTTACAACTTGGAAACACTTATCTAACGGCAAGCCAATTATCCACTAGACTCTGTGGTTACCGCTTTTCCCCGGCTTGTCTTGTGTTTAGATAGTGAGACAGAGTTTCAATGCCGCCGCTCAACGTAAAACCACAAGAGGACATAATCAATTAACCCCTTAAAACCATGAAAGGAGCCTCTCCCTCATAGCAGGCACATTTTAAACACTGTTTATACCTTTTCAGGACTGCAGCCAGCATTGGACTGCAGAACTGACACTTTACAGTCACCTGTTATGACTCAGGCGTCCCCAGATGGGCACATAGCCTTTATTTAGTGGTCTGGGGACCCCTTCACCGTCACACTGCTCTAATTCGATAGTGTTTAACATAAGGGGAACAAGAAATTGAAATTTTATTTCATAAGAGAGGATACAGTAAGAGATACTTTAAGGGGGTCATGTATAAAGTGAAACATGAGAATAGAGAGAGCCTGTTGATCACTAAAGTTAAAAAAAATCTACTGTGGGTGATTCATCTCCACATTCAATTCACAGTGGATTGAAATTAGAACAATATTTAAGCTTCATTGGGGGATACTTCAGAGAGAGCCAGTCTGGCTAATGCAATAAGACCATGAGTCCAGATTACTGCATGCAGAGCCACTAATTTGAGAGATTAATTAATGCGCAACCACTTTGACAACAGTTTGAGTGTGAATAATCAAATAATCAAATAATAATCAAATAACAAATCATTCCGTGTGGGAAATGTAAATGCTGTAATTACATTTTGAAAAATGTGCCGATGGAGGGGTTAATCTGGCAATTAATAAAGGTATTCTACCCAGCTGATTAACCCCAACTCACATTGGGAGTGAAGGGGTTAAACGTATTTGCATTTCCCTTATGTATTTGCCCCTGTCTCTGCCTTCTTGTCCCCATTTTTCAGCCTGTTCCCTGCCTGCAGTTATAAGAATGCATACAAACAGTAGTAGTATTCGTTTTTAGGCACAAGATGGTGTTATGAGCGCTGAGCCGAGCTCTGATTGCAGAAGCATGGCTGTATATGGGAGGTCTGCTTTGTAAAATGGGTATCCATTACTAAGCCCTAGACCTCGTAACCGCAAGGTCAATTGAATAAGTGGCTTGCATTTAGATCTGAAGTTGTTTTTCGACAGAATGTATCCGTGCCTTGTTAGCTCGCGTAACTTGAAAGGGGGAAAGTCTATTGACGTGGGAAGTCGGTCAATTGACGTGAGAACTATGTGAATTTAGAATCCCACAAGATAGCCTTTCAATTAAGCGGGCTAACTTGCGAACGGAGACAGCTAGCACTCTAATTTTTGGTGTGCAAGTCAAAGTAAAGAAGTCAACCACACAGATATAACATTTACAGTAGTGACACCCCCAGAACATGGTGTTTTAATAAAGTGTAAAATACTGTGAGTTGTGAGCAGGAACAGTTTTTTCTGTAAGCCCGGGATAAATCCTTTAGTATGTAAATATGCTAAGGGTGAATGAGTTGAGGGTATTTTCCTTCCTCCACTTCAAATAGCCCCTGCTAAGTGGGAGACTCTGAGTCTAGTGAAGTGCAGGGTTGAAAAGCCTCAGAGATTCCAAGTGTGAAAATGGCCAGGTAGTTGCTGAGTGCCGGACCCCGGTACTCAGCATGAGCCATTGATACCTTGGGACTAAACCCTAGACTGAGGGTCTCCAAGTTGAGGGTGGACCCCATGTATGCCAAACCGCATAGGTGTCAGGCTGACACATGCACTTTGCAAACCAGAAACTTATTTTTGCCATTTTTGCAAACTACGGGCAAATCGGGGATTGGTGGGTTAATTGTTCCCACGGAGGGGATTGGGTATGCATGTTAGAGATAGGTCTGTGAATCCTATAAACCTGGTCACTGAGCTATCCCCTGTGTGATTCAGGACATATCCAAGCTTTGCACAGGATTCCGTTCAAGTACAGCGATAGCGGTTCCAGGACGCAAGGGGTTAACAACATCGTAGACTCTCGAACGAATTCTAACGAACTACTATGAACTTTCTTCATTTGTCCAAGTTATTAGGTTGGCAACTTGCGACCTAGCCAAAAGAACTTTAAGCTAGAGACTTTATTTCTGCAGCTTTCGTGCAAATGATAATTTATTTAGTTTCCCCATCCCAGTAAGTGTTGTATTAAGTGTATTCTGAGATTGTCGTGTGTCTGTCTATTAAGGAAATAAATGACAATTTATTTTGCCCTCCATGTTGTGTTCAATCGAGAATTCCAAAAATATAAAAATGTTAATAAGTACTGGTCTACCTTGATAGTGCTCAATTCTTTAAAGTGAAGGACTATTTTCATTGTAATTCCAAAGGACACATTTATGCATTATCGTTCTCATATCACTTACTTTATGTAGGAATTACTTCAAGGGAACTCAGGGTGAGGGTCCTAGAATATGCTATTAATACTGTATATGTAATGCTGAAAGAGAACTTACTAAGGCCAAAAAACTTAGCAGTGTGGCAAAGCATTTCTATTTCAAACATGCAGGCTCCACGAGAGGTCTGCTTGCATGTGGGATAGGGAAAGTTAGCCTAGTTAATAGAGGAGGCACCCTATAGGCAGCCTTACTACACCATGAGTAAAGATGGATATTTAATTTGGATTCAGTCTTTCCTGAAGGACTTAATGGGGGCCTTAGCTTTACATCATTTCTGTAACCTCTCCACTATTGTTTTCATGTAGAGTGTATTGCTATGGCCTTTTATATGTACATCTGTACCACATTATTCTACTATACATATTTGTTTGCCCTCTGTACACTCTGCTTATGTATATGTAGTACAGTCTACAGGTACCCCCGCTACAGCCAAATTTGTGTAAGTGATGGTGCTTAGAGGGGCTAGATTGATATAAGACCAGAGATGAACAGGACCCCTATACAGCACTCTATCACTAAGTGAGATGATGGCCTTGACAAAGCATTAACAGTGAAACGCGCGCGTCGGCACCACACAGTCACGTGCACGCGCAGAGCCCCGGTTCACGGACGCTGATCTTAATTCCAACAGGGAAAGACAGCGTGGCTCAGCTGCTGCACAGTAACATGCTCCAGACAGACCTGACGGTCTGGGGAGCTCACTAAGAGGGAGTTCTTCTTAACTACCTGGCAATGCACTATTACAATACAAGGGACGACATACCCCAGCTACTTACCTACTATCCCATTACTATAGTATGTTTAGGGATATTTTATTACTCTAATAGCAGTAAGGTGTCCTACTCAGAAACTACCAAATACTTTATAGATTCTGAAGTGCCAGCATACAGTACTACCTTAAATGGAGAGGTAAAACACTTATTAGGTAAAGGTTTTATCATTGAACAACCTGTCATTTGATAATATACAGTGTATTACCTAGCTGATATCTCCTTATCTGACCATATAGGAGTCTCAGCAGTGCCTCATTTTTCCATCAGTATATAAACCCTATAAGTACTAGTGTTGACCTTAGATCTGCATACTTCAGATCCCAGGTTCACACGACTATATATTTGTGTTCTCTACAATCACGTACAATCAGCTATTACTACGTTAGTGGTTAAGATTGGTGCACAACCTACTAGGATTGTTACCAACAATCAGTATCAGAACACCTGGCTGTATTACAGTGGCGGGCCGCTTTAGTCTAATGCGGCCGCCACCGCGGGTAATTTAATACCCCGTTCAAACGCGGGCTTTTTTTTTTTTCCAGCGCCGCAGGTGCTTCTATTGTTCAGCGCCATTAGGCGCTGATTGGAGAACCGGCCGCGCGCGGCCATGAGATGCGGCTGGCGCACGGCCAATTTCGGCATGAAAATCAAAAAGGCAGGGAAAATTGCTATTAAGCTTTAGATTAAGCTTAGCCGCAACAGTACATAGAAGCCTTGTGTAAGGTTTCTGGATTTTGGTGCACCAACAAGTACTTAGTATACTGTGGCACTACATTTAAGGCTATCACTTCCTATTCCCTCACAAACCATTCCCTAGGTGATGACTTCATACAAGGAACACTAGGACCAGTGAATCCACATAACACTGGGCAATAATATAGATTACCATCTCTCTGGGGTACACCTTACCCCGAGAGTTATTAAAGCGTTTGCAATTTATTTAATTTTTGTTTTAAACCCCATTGTTTTAACGAGTTTTCAATAAATCATGTTTTAACAGAATCATCATCTCACTTAATGATAAAGTGCTGTATAGGGGTCCTGTTCATCTCTGGATTTATATTATGTATATGTAGTTCTGGCTGTCTTTGCTTTCTGTGGCTGTGAAGGGGTTAAAATAAATTCCATATACCCAACTGGTTACCCCTAAACCTTGTTGGGAATGAAAGGGTTAATTGTTGGTCATCACAATGCCATGTTTCCCCTATACATCAAATGTAATGTCCCTGTTTTGCAGCTCAGAAAACAGCTGAAGTCCTATGAATGTATGTTGAATGTGCAAACTGTATTCGCAACACTAGGGGGTGCTTTTAGTGCTGTGCCAAGCGTTCATTGAATAAGTGCGTCTGTGGTAAGCGGCACCATTGAAGCTCTGTATCACTTCCTAAACCACAAAACCCTCTGGGGAAGTCTTAACCACAAACTCAAGTGAATAAGTGGTTTGCGGTCTAGTTGAAGTGGCAGAATGCAACAATGTATCCTGCGGTCTCGTTAACCAATTAAGGTCAAGTAGTGGAGTACTTCGGCGATTACCGATTCTGGCAAGCAGCGATACATTGTATGTCATAGCTCAAACCGCAAACCACATCACAGAGCCTATTCAATTAAGTAGCTTACTTTTGTTAGGAAGGAGCTAGCACTCTAATTTTTGGAATACTGATAGTTGAGAATGTAACATTCCCATACATGTTGTTTTTATATCACCCACACATACAGAAAGTACATACTATATAAAAATAAACTGTGTTTCAGTAATGTTTTAAAATGTAAAGGCAGGAACCCTTTCCTGTCAGCCCGGCAATGAATCCATTAACATGTCAATACAGCCGCGGCCCCTTTTATTCTCCAACATCTCCGAATTTTTTCGGGGCTTTTTTCCGAATGCCACGCACTTTACCGCACTTCACCACGTTCATGCCGCATTCATACCGCATTCATGTTGCATTCATGCCGGCTCACCCGCTGTTGATGTGATTATTGATGTGTTTATTGATAATGGTTCGGATTTAATCGGTTGCAATTCTTCGCGTATCCGCCAGGTGGCAGATATTCATGAATTGTAATGCGCATGCGCTTCAGTAATGTGTCGAATTGCAGGTGTTTAAAAAAATACCACAATGGTCCATTGTAAATTGGCCTTGGTACTGAAGAAGTTACAATAATGTATCAATTTAGGCTTTTCATATTAAAAAATACATGCACAGTGTCTGGTGTTTTATTGTCCTGAGAGTCCCGACATGAGTTCACCACCGCAGTCCATGTTCCAAAAACCAGACAGAACGTACGCTTATTTAATATGGGCCACGATTAATGCAACAGATGATAAGATGGCAACAGTTGGTCAAATTTATCAGTATTTTATCGAAAACTATGACTTTTACAAATTTTCACCAGATGCTCATGTGTGGAAGCGTGCAATAAGGAAAAAGTTATGTATCGATCCGTGTTTTTTTCGTATTGATCCCAGTGTTATTGGAGGGTATTGGTGTGTATCATCGGATTTTTCCCGTATCTATGATCATGGAGACTTCAAAAGGCGAAAGGTCAAGTTGAAACCAACTAAGAAATTTCAGTCGCAGGCAAGCAATGCGCCAGCGCAAGCACCGGCTTCCAATAACGTTCCGACCGTCAGTGAAAACCTGGTGACCGACAACCCTGGCTGTCTGTCCCCGCCCGGATACCTGCAGCTTGAGCCGGATTAAGCGTACAGATTCCAGCAAGCTTGCATGTACCTAAGCGATTTACAGCCTCATCAGCTGACTACAGGTGTACTAGTCCCGCTGTTACCTGTCAACTACGTGTATAATCAAGAATACGGGACTGGCAGTGGCTTGGCGCCAGCTGATTGGCAAAGTCTATGGTGAGTAATGTTGCCGTATTTTATTCTGTTTTTGAAATATCAATATCAATGCGATTCAAAAGTCAAGCGATTCTCCTGCAAGCAATATCATTGGCTGAGCAGCTTCTACAGTAGATACTGAACAATTGGTGGAAAGCTAGGCGCATGTGCATTGGATAGACAAAAAACACAGCGCACAACGCTCATAGTGCATTAAAAATTATAATATGAACCCAATAATAAGGTGAGTATTAAGCGTACATTGTAACAGATAAAAACGAGCACGTCAAGGGTTAGTGTTACCCATGCACCAAGTCAGGATAGCGGTGAGGATTTCTTCGGTGTAAGCACACACAGCTTCTCCCGTCACGGTCACTAGATTGTAGACTGTGTCCTGGATATTCACAGGCACGATCGCATGCAGTCCAGCAAGGTTCGCAGTGTAGAAAGTGTGGCCACAAGAGAGATTGGTTTCCCCAGAGAGAGAGGGAGAGACGTGGCAGCCTCGTGATAGCCGGTCCCACAGTCACATGGATCAGCTGTCCCGGGACCTGCACCCAGGTATTCTTAGTGGCCACAAGAGAGATTGGTTTCCCCAGAGAGAGAGGGAGAGACGTGGCAGCCTCGTGATAGCCGGTCCCACAGTCACATGGATCAGCTGTCCCGGGACCTGCACCAAGGTATTCTTAGTCCAGCTGTAAATGTTCCCATCGTCCGAGACGCCATAAACTCCCCCGTTACCGGCATCCACCTGCTTCAGCTTCCTGGGGACCTGTGTGCACTGCAGTGCTGGGAACAGACAGTGCCTGAAAGACTACGACGCGCTGTCACCTCCGAGTGACGTCATGAACCCGGAAGCGCCGGACCGGTGAGCTGAACAGCGTGCGCTGTGCTGTGGGGGAGTTTTGCCTGACCGGAGGACACTTTCTACACTGCGAACCTTGCTGGACTGCATGCGATCGTGCCTCTGAATATCCAGGACACAGTCTACAATCTAGTGACCGTGACGGGAGAAGCTGTGTGTGCTTACACCGAAGAAATCCTCACCGCTATCCTGACTTGGTGCATGGGTAACACTAACCCTTGACGTGTTTGTTTTTATCTGTTACAATGTACGCTTAATACTCACCTTATTATTGGGTTCATATTATAATTTTTAATGCACTATGAGCGTTGTGCGCTGTGTTTTTTGTCTATTCTGTTCTACTTAGGGGGTACCTGAGCCATCCCTGGTGCCATAGCTGCAGATGCTCCATTTCGATTGTATAAGGTCACGCTATATATATCTATATATTTATCACCAATCACTTTATCACGTCTATATTGTTTGTAGTATTGCACCTACTCCTCACCTCTGTTCACAATTTGCATGCGCATTGGAACCTTCTTGAAACGCATATGCGTGTCATCACATCAATAGTAGGCGCATGCGCATGTGAGCAGGAGACGCCCCCCGAGAAATTTATTGGTGGGACTGACTGTGGGAACTTCTTTAGGGGACTGACTGACCATTACAGTAAAACTTGTACTTTTGTTTTTCCTCAGAAAAGAAAACTTTGTCATCTCATGCGGAAAACGGCAAATGGAGGGATTTCGATGGATACTATCGCTTTGTGTAACAATGCCTGCACATTGCTGAATCGGATTTAAAAAAACACGTACCGGAGTCTACACTTTAGTGGCCGTTGTTATTGACTAGGATAGAATACTTTAACTGAGAGCTTCATAGAAAACCTGAAACAGTATGCTGTTGTTTTCACACCGTATACAATACTTTTGTTATATATACTGTATAATAAACCCGAAAAATAAAAAGTATGCATTTATTCTACATGTATTCCAGTACATATGTGTATTTTATACCCGTACAGCATGTATTGTTTTAATACTCTTGTGATGTACAGTACTGAGCATGCCTGGACAGTATACAGTACAGTACTGTACAGTATGCCTGGACAGTACAGTATGTTCTAGAAACACTGTATTTTGTTACAGTATAAAAGGAGACAATGGAACAATTTAAAACAAATCAACATTTTCTTTTATTGGTGGAGTAAGTACAAAAACATTTATTTACAAATACAATTTAAAAACATTCAAAGTGTACAGCAATTCAAAACATTAACAGGTGTATGGTGTACTGCTAGTAAAAAAACATTTATGCACAGAAAGTCAAAACATTTACAGTAGGATGGTATAAAGAACAGTCAGGCCTGCACAACTCCAGTCCTTGATGGACGCAAACAGGCCCGGTTTTATCCTGAAAACCGGGCCTGTATGCGGCCCTCGAGGACAGGAATTGTGCAGGTATTGTGTAAGTAAAAACATTTCTTTAATAATACAAGTTAAAACATGCAACATCTCCTTTATTAAAGTACAGAAAGTCAAAACATGTACAGCACAACAGTATGGTGTTATTAAAAAAAAATTCTTTATTAATAAAATGTAAAACACGCAACATCTCCTTTATTAAAGTACAGAAAGTCAAAATATTTACAGTAGGATGGTGTACAGTACAGTAAGTCAGGCCTCCACAACTTCAGTCCTCGATGGCTGCAAACAGGCCCGGTTTTATCCTGAAAATCGGGCCTGTTTGCGGCCCTCGAGGACTGGAATTGTGCAGGTCTTGTGTAAGTAAAAACATTTCTTTATTAATACAAGTTAAAACACACAACAAGTCAAAAAATAAACAACAGTTGAACAGTCACGCAAATTCGATCCCCAACAGATTGTCCTTCCAGGGCCGATGCCTTGTATGACACAAAATGCCATTAATGGAGTTTCGAACAATTTTCATTAAAGGATCTGAAATTGAAAAATAGCGCCGCAATTCCTCAACAATAGTCCTTCTTAAATTTTCAGGAAGCGCCCTTTTTTCGCGATTTCCTTCGTAGTTTACATTTTTGGCCCACCCGCAGTACACCAAGTAGGACAAGTGGTGCTTAAAAATTAACATGCCATACTTCTGGGGAAAACCAGCACTCATCACCCTATACTTCTCCCTGAGTGCCGGTGGCAGCTCGTGCAGGATGATGTCGGGCACCGTATCGACGCAAGCGTATGTAGGTTGGATTCTGGGAGCGGGTGTGCTTCTGGGAGCGGGTGTGCTTGTGGCGGTTGCAAGGGTAGGTTGTCTGGGAGGAAGCTTTCCTCCTGTCTTGGTCTCCGTGTTGTCTCCTGGTGTGGTCTTGACGGGGTTGTCATGTTATCCTCCTCCTCAACGGCATACATGTACAAAAATTCTTCTGGTGGAGGGGGTGCGCTTGGTGTTGGAAGGTGGTCGAAGGTCCCATTCATCACATCCATGCCACCCTCCTGCTCCGGCGTCGGGGATACAGGGGCATGAACACAGAGCAAATTATGTATCCCTGCTATGTCAGTCTCTATCTTCTCCATCCGTTGATCCATCTTCTCCATCCGTTGATCCATCTTCTCCATCCGTTGATCCATCTTCTCCATCCATTGATCCATCTTCTCCATCCATTGATCCATATTTAGCATGGTCTCTAAAAGAAGATCTATCTGTACCAGCATACTAGAGTTCCCGGGGATATCGGCACTTAACCCATTCAGCATGCGGTCTAACGAGCTGGTTCTTGTGCATGGGGTGCTGTAGACATCTGGGTGGATGGGTGCTATGGAGGATGAGATGGGGGTTCCCTGAAGAGAAGCGGCAGCATCGTCGAAGAAGGATGCAGGAGGTGACCTGTGGATTTCCGGGATAGAAGCGGCAGCATCGTCGAAGAGGGATGGAGAAAGTGACCTGTGGATTTCCAGGCGAGAAGCGTCAGAGTCGTCTAAGCGTAATGGAGAAAGTGACCCGTGGATTTCCAGGAGACCAGCGGCAGCGTCGTCGAAGAGTAGTGGAGAAGATGGGCTGTGGGTTTCTGGGAGAGCGGCGGCAGCGTCGCGGACGAGTAGTGGAGAAGATGGGCTGTGGGTTTCCAGGAGAGTGGCGGCAGCGTCGTGGATGAGTAGTGGAGAAGATGGGATGTAAATTTCTGGGAGAGCAGCAGCAGAGACGTCGAAGCGTAATCGAGGATGTGACCTGTGGGTTCGATGGGTTGGCTGTCATTTGTTTTGCCTTGAGTGTACATCACCGAATTTCTTCTTGACATAATAAGGCTTACGTGTATTAAAACCCTTAGACTTTGGGGTCAGCAGAAGGTTTTCTTTATTAGCCTTAGCCTGTCGCTTTGGCCTTGGCTTGGAAACGGCTGCCGCCTTTCGCTTTTTCTGTGTGATAGGAACGGCAGAGGCGAGTGGCTTCCTGCGTCTGTAGAATCGGGGTTGATCCATGGAAGCAGATGGCACAATGCAGTATCTGGACAAGGGCAAGTTCAGGTACAGATCATCGAGTGGTGGGCTATGCAAAGTGTGTCACCTTTTATGCATGGCGACGAGGTACAGGTGTTAAAAGTGGGCGTACTCTAATGTGAGTCATTAACGTATAAATACACCATCAATTTTGTGGATTCACTGCACATTGAATACACATCGACTAAACATCGAATATACATTCTTGTGCTTGTATTTCTTTCTACTCGCAGCAATGCCTGTTAAAAAGATTTCAAAGGATTTCAGCATGAAAATTAAAGCTGCAGTTCAGTCTTTTTTTTTTTTTTTTTAATTTATTTTTTTACTTCAATAGTTTTATGTGTGCAATCTCTAATTACCTAAAGAACTGTATAGCTGAAGGTCAATTCGTTCTCCATGTATTGATAGGTCGAAATTTGGTGACATAATTAGTGAAGGGATCTGTTTATATATTCTGCTTGTCTGTCAGTGGAAGCTCATGAATATTCATGAGCAATCCTGCACTGACATGTGCTAGAGGGAGGGCAGGGCTGACAAAGGGGTGTGCCAGGGCTTGTGACAGGACATGAAGGGGCAGTGCCTTAGCAAATGGTTGTTAAAATAGAATACAAGAAAATTGGTCTTTAAAAGTTTTTTTTTTTAAAACAGATGATGGTAAAAGTATTTTTTCTTACTACAGAACTGATTTATTAAAAAAAACACACATGCAGGATATTGACTGAACTGCAGCTTTAAGGAGATGTACATGAGCGGACAACGAATTGCAGATATCCAACGCTGGTTAGCTGCTTCTGGCCTCGTTGTGCCATCAAACACTGTATGCTATCATGCACACGGAAAAACCAAACAACGCACGAGGACACCAACGGTAACTAACGCGTAAGTATATTTATATAACTATATAATACAGTATATCTATATTGTTTAAATTGCTGCATATTAATATAACTATATAGTATAGATCTATCTAATTTTATAGTTATTTCAGTATATTTATATAACTACAGTATATAATACAGTATATCTATTATTGTTTATATCGCTGCAGATTAATATAACTATATATTATAGATCTATCTAATTTTATAGTTATTTAGGTATATTTATATAACAACAGTATATAATACATTATATCTATTATTGTTTATATTGCTGCATATTAATATTACTATATAGTATAGATCTATCTAATTTTATAGTTATTTCGGTATATTTATATAACTACAGTATATCTATTGTTTATATTGCTGCATATTAATAGAACTATATATTGTGTAGACCTATCTAATTTTATACTATTTTTACTGCAAATGATGTGCTGTACTTGTGGCCTACAGCACTGTAACTTACCGGATTGTTGTTTTTCTGTACATTGTAGGGAGACAATACTTCTGGTCGACAAAATACAGTAAGTGATGAGAATGATGAGAAGATTGCCTTAAGGGTCAAATACACTCTGCAGCAAAATCACAATCTCACTGTATCCGAGACCAGCATAAAGAAGATGAGACGCAGAATTGGATGGAAATATGGACGTGTGAGGTTAGTACTGGACAGTACAGGAGGTTAAAGTGTTGTTTAAGAAACGGTACTGTACCTATAAAATTATTCCTTGTCATTACAGAGTGTACCCTATGATAAGGGACGTTAACAAGATCAAGAGAGTGGTCCAGGCCCAGGCATGGATCGACAGTGGAGAAACTTTCCAGGATTGCATCTTCACTGACGAGTTTACTGTATCGCTGGAGAGATTTGCCACCTTTGCATTCCACAAAAAAGGTTGCATATCTATGAAGCCGCGTCCAAAACACCCAGTGAATATGCATGTGTGGGGTGCCATTTCTAGGCGTGGACCAGTATGCATTGTCATCTTTGAAGGTAAAATAAGTCACACGCTTTTGCCTTATGCACTGTTCTGTACTAGTGTGCAGTTTTTTGAGCACTTTTCTTTTCTTGTTAATGGAATCATGAATAAAGCTTTTTTCCAAGAGCAAATTGTGCCTGAGATTGTGGAATACAACACACGTGAGTTCCCAGATGGTCACCGTTTCTACCAGGACAACGATCCGAAGCACACCGCGTCAACAGCGAATATTCTTGAGCACGGTATCAACTGGGTGAAGACACCAGCAGATTAAGGGCGGTAACCGAGTCTCATTTTTTCCCACTGTTTTTACTGTGTACTGTATCTCTTTAACTAATTGTCATTTTTTTCCCCCTCCAATGACATATCGCCAGACTTCAATCCTACCGAAATGGTCTGGCATCAGCTGAAGGACCATATCCGAAAAGTCGTGAAACCCTCTGTAGACGGACGTACACAGAGGTACACAATTGGAGACTTTATAAGGTGAAATTATAACGAGGCTTTATTGTGCCTTTTCCTTAACATCAGGAAACCATCCAAACAAGGGGGAAACACAGCTTCTATTCACTTGGGAGTGGTTCTAGTGAAATAATATGCAATTCACAACTCCCTTAGTTAAGCATGTCTCCCAGCCCCAAACACATAGCATGAAATGAACAGATATAAAAAGTCTTGTAATAAAAGTCTTATCTGTTCCTTGTAGTTTGGAGGGAAAATCTTCTCTGTCCCTGGTTGCTACCCTTTCTTCAGGGTTTGTCAGCATTCAGGTTTAAAAGTTTCCCCTGTGTCTTGGAAGCAGCTCTGCTGTGTCGTCTGGCAGAGCTCAAGACATGGTCAGCTCCAGAGATCTGTGTTCTCTTGGTCAGTCTCTCCTGGGAGACTCAAGAACCTCTGCTCTGTCTCCAAAGTTCAGCTCACACGTGAGCTAAGCAGTCACTTCCTGTCTCAACAGACAGGCTTTTGTAAGCAATCTAAATCAGGCAGGTGGTGTTTATTAATTGACTACCAGCAGTTAACCACCACACTGCTAGATTAAAGGCACATTACTTGAACAGGGATTACTCCCCTGCTACCCCCTCCAAAAAGGATGAGTTAGCGCAAGGCATAATGAGTTTTTGGAACGATGTACTCACCGTGGAATGATGCAATAAATATATTGACCATATTGCGACTGTGTTGCCCATTGCGATCGCGCGTAATTGGCAAGCATCAGGAAGGTAGTATGGTATAGAACTGTACTGTAGTATGGTAAGTACAGGCACACCAAGTACAGTACTGTATGATACAGGTAAGTATGGCACATATTTTTTCTTTCCTGGGAGAGCAGCACTAGCCATCTGGTTACAAAGTATTTAACAGTAGTCACAGTATACAGTAGTTCCAGTATAGACTAGTTTGACAGTACTAACTGCATACTGTAGTCCAATATGGAGTAGCTATACAATACACAATGCCATAATATGCACCTAACTGCACTAAATTATTCTTTTCTTGACTTTTCAGAGGAAAAAAAGGATGGAAAGGGGGAGAGGGCATCATGTGTACATTGTGTGCACTGTGTGTACAGTAAAGTGTATCTAAAGAGCAGTCATGATTTACACAAAACCTCCCCTCTCTCAATGAACTACACAGAATGAGGAAGAAGATAAAGACGGAAAATTTTAAATTATTATATATATTATTAAATATTATATATTATTAATTAATATTATTATCAATGTGCATTATTCAGGATTATCCACCGGCCCTCAATTTTCAACTGACAGAAGAACTGAATAAAGACTGCATTTTGTATTATTCATGATTATTTGTATATTTGTATTTTTTGTTTCTGATAAAATAAAATAAATATTTCTTTACATTCATGATAATCATAATCATTGACACCCCCCACCCCCCCCCCCCACACCAAAGAAAAAGAAAGAATGACAAAAAGTGGTAACTTACTGCATCAAAAACATGAATCAGACTATGTTTTTTTTAACTCTCAATTTCACAGTGCTGTGCAAATCAGATTTACATATCAAATTTTAGAAGGGATTATTACAAGCGTTACCATAAACAAAGCAACAAAAGGGTTGGGGAGTGGGGGGGTGAGTCACGCGCAGTAATCATCAGCTAGATCCCTTCCCAAAGAGGATTACAGAGAGGTGACTCAAAGCCAACAATAGGAAAATTAATGAATGGTTTTGTAGAGGTGTCGATAAGAGGGGGAGGGGGTTACAGGGTACAGCTGCATGAAGGATTAGCTGTACTGTACTGTAGTTCAAAGACATGACATATTTTCAACAGGCAGGTCATAATAATAATTTGATCCCCACACCACCAAATACATAAAAACCACACAAATCAACCATGTGCAGTCAAACGCACAGTGTCGCAGTCAAAAGCTACAGCACAGATTGAATATCAGAATATCAAGATAGTTTAGGCAGGCAGGCTTGTGGAGAAAATAAAAATAAAAAATGACGAGAAAAATAAATAAAATTTAGGTCACTCACTCTTGAACTTCGCAAGCAAGCAGTGGTGAAGTTATTGACGCATGGGCAGTAATCATCAGCTATGTAGCTCCCTTCCCAAAGAGGATTACACGCAGGCGCATAAAGGTGATGCTCGGCTAGGGACAGACGATTAAAACCACAATGACATGCTTTAAAAACGGAATGGTTCTGGAGAGGTGTCGATAAGAGGTTCAAATCCTTGAGCGAGCCTTGTGTGTGTGCGTGGGGGAGGGGTTACAGGGTACAGCTGCATAAAGGATTAACTGTACTGTACTGTAGAAGAACGTCCTCTCAATGAAGAGAGTAACCAGCAGGCACTGCTCGGAAAAAACGGCTGAAGGCTGGACTGTGCAAAAAAATATATGCCTTTATTGATTCATGGCAAAGACAAATTTAAAAAGGGAGGAGTCCCCTCTCAGCGCTCTAACGCATTTCGCCCGTGGGTCTTTGTCAAAGAGTGCTGTTACTTGTTACACACTACTCTGATATAGGAATCTAAACCGAATGTGACGTCACGCTAACCGCTCCATTGCCGCGCCCCTATTACCGAGTGGGGAGTGTACTACTATGCAAGAGAGCTGGCATCACACCCGGTCAGATCCAATACATACACACACAATATACATGAATTACGAAGGCGAGACCTCACATAAACAAAGAGAATGTGATGAAATGTGCATACTCATGTGTATATGCACAAACACCACACAAGAATTACTTAACAAGTGTTTCTCTAGTAACAACTAATTCATGAATAATCATGACAAAAAAATGTGTGTGAGTTTAAAACCAAAAATGAGATGATAATAGTAATATGTAATGTTAAAAACAAGTAAATTCTGGAAGGATCAAATAGATTTAAAAAAAAATCTATATAAATATATAAAATGATAAAGAAAAATAATAAAAATAATAATGAAAAAATATATATAAAGAAATTAATAAATAAAAATTTGAAAAAATAGAAAAAATATATATATTGCAAAACAAAAAATGTGTACATATATATGAAACACATATATTTTCAAAGGTATATATATATACACCTAAACATATAAAATGTGGACCACAGAT